>NC_084734.1:17861528-18136528 GCF_033978785.1 Entelurus aequoreus
GTGAGCACAGGGGTCCAGTCCCACTCACCTAATTTTAGATTGAAATTATCACTAGAGTATTTTTTAAGGAATCTGGATTGAGCTGTTATGTGGCCGTTGGCTTTGGGTTTAGCTATTTTGCGGGTGCAGAAGGTTAGATAGTGGTCACTAAGACCACAGATCATGACCCCACTATTTTTTATTTTAGGCCGGTCTGATGTGAGAATGAGATCTATGGTTGATTGGGTGGAATCACACACCCTTGTGGGTAGTGTTATTAGCTGGGAAAGACCGTGCAGATTACAAAGCTTGCTGTAGGATCTGAAGACAGGCGCATCTCTGCGTTGAGTATCTGTGTTCAGATCTCCGATTATAATTTTCTCCACGTTGTCTACCTGTCGCGGGCTTTGGTGAGGGGCGGAGTTGGAGAGGGGCGGGGGGAGGTTGTTGTTTTCGCGGGCTTCGGTGGGGCTGAAAACAAAGACCAGGGATGGATGAAGAAGCCCCTGAATCCTGTGTAGGCCGCGGGTCCAGTTGCCGCAGTTCCGACCATCAAGGACCGGGGAGAGGCTGCAAGGACCTCCGCTCTGCCGTCTCTACTGTAGACCGGAGTGTTGTTGACGACAGCCACCTCGCTGTCCGCCGCCGCGCTGTCTTCACCGGTGTCTGGGCAGTCCTTCTCCGCCGCCGAGCCGCCGACCACATCGATGATCGGGGTGAAGTCCTCCGTCGAGTCGCCGGCTGCTGGAGCACAGGTGAGCTCGGGTTGAGATGAGCAAATAAGGGCTGGCGTAGGTGGAGAGCTAATGTTTTTAGCATAGCTCTGACGAGGTCCCGTAGCTAAGTTAGCTTCAATGGCGTCGTTAGCAACAGCATTGCTAGGCTTCGCCAGGCGGGACATTAACATATGCGGTCCTCTCCAAGGTTTCTCATAGTCATTCACATCGACGTCTCAATGGGGTTGTTTCCTTGCCCTTATGTGGGCTCTGTACCGCGGATGTCGTTGTGGCTTTTGCAGCCCTTTGAGACACTTGTTATTTAGGGCTATATAAATAAACATTGATTGATTGATTGATATTGCAACAACACATCATCAGTAGGGTAACACTAACCTGTCTCACGACGGTCTGAACCCAGTTCACGTCCTCTATTAGTGGGTGAACAATCCAACGCTTGGTGAATTCTGCTTCACAATGATAGGAAGAGATAAAAAAAGTATCTTAATAATCACTGGAGGTCTCGTTAAACATGCTATACTACATACCATAGGAGGACCTTAATTTGATTAATTAATTAATCTTAATTTCCCCTCTGGCATTAATAAAGTACTACGGATTATGTATCAATATGGATTGATACAAATATTGACAGTAACGATACCAGGTATAATATCAGTAGCCTATACAGTCAATACTACAATGATTAGATCAATATTTTTACTATGACCACATCCTTTGTGGTTTTTGATGTTTACAAACTCAGGATATAAATCCCTGGACACAATGATGCAATAATGAATAATTTCAAAACAATTTGTTGGGATGTATATTGGTATCGCAAGAGGCTGCAATACATATTGCAAAATAGATTTTGTGTGGAGGGAAATCAAAGACCTGAAGTAACCCCTTTAAAGGCACATAGTGATTTGTGTCGTCCACACTGAGTCACTTCTTAGGGGTCTGTCGCCGCCTAGCAAGTTAGCTCAAGCCACACGCTAATGCTAACCCTAATCACAGTCATGTGACTGATGACATCAGAATCAGAATCAGAATAGCTTTTATTGCCATTGTTTGAGAACGGGTTAACAAACTAGGAATTTTTCTTGGTGCAATCGTGCAACATAAAACACATATAACACAGAATAGGTAATAAAAAGAGCTGTAACTGAGCTATCAGATCTTGTTATTGTTCATGTGTCTGATGGCCAAGGGGAAAAAACTGTTCAGGTGGCGGGAGGTGTGGGTCTGGATGGACCGTGGTCTCCTGCATGAGGGGAGAGGGGAAAATAGTTTGTGTCCAGGGTGAGAAGAGAAGCTGTGATCCGACCCACACGCCTCCTGGTCCTGGAGGAGAACAGGTCCTGGAGGGATGGGAGCTTGAAGCCAATCACCTTCTCAGCAGCACGTACGATGCGCTGCAGTCAATGCTTATCCTGGCCTGTGGTGCCGGGAAACCACACGGTGATGGAGGAGGTGAGGATGGACTCGATGATGGCTGAGTAAAACTGCACCAGCATCTCGGTCGGCACCTTAAGTTTCCTCAGCTGCCGCAGGAAGTACATCCTCTGCTGGGCCTTCTTGATGAGGGAACTGATGGTCGGCTCCCACTTGAGGTCCTGGGTGATGGTGGTGCCCAGGAAACGGAAGGAGTCCACAATGGAGACGGGGGTGGGAGAGTCAATCAGGGTGAGGGGGGATGGTGGGGCTGCGACTTTCCTGAAGTCCATGATCATCTCCACTGTTTTCTGGGCGTTCAGCTCCAGGTTGTTGAGGCTGCACCAGGACCCCAGCTGGTCCACCTTTCTCCAGTAGGCGGACTCATTACCATCCGAGATGAGCCCGATGAGGGTAGTGTCATCCGCAAACTTGAGCAGCTTTACGGACTGGTGACTGGAGGTGCAGCAGTTTGTATACAGGGAGAAGAGCCAGGGGGAAAGTACACAGCGCTGAGGAGTACCAGTGTTCGTGGTTCGACTGTCCGAGACAATCTTCCTCAGCCGCACGTGCTGTCTTCGGTCTGTCAGGAAGTCATTGATCCAACTGCAGAGGGAGTCGGGCACGCTGAGCTGGTAGAGCTTGTCTCGTAGCAGTCCAGGGAGGATGGTGTTGAAGGCAGAGCTGATGTCCACAAACAGGATCCTAGCGTAGGTTCCAGGGGAGTCCAGGGGCCGTACTTATCAAGCTTCTTAGAGTGCCATTTTACACTTAAGTCCTGAGAATTTGCGAAATTTAGTCCTACTCTCAAACTTAAGAATAAAAGCTTTTTATCAACGTTCTTAAGTCTAAGAATCACTCCTACTCTCCATGATATTTAAGAGACCTTCAGAGGTGTCTTAAGTGGTTAGGAGTTGCCAGCAGGGGATGGCACTGAGGCGAGAGAGACGTGCGCGAACGTTCAGGGAACGGAACAATGTTTTTTTTTTTTTGATGACGAGCAGCTGATCAAAAGGTATCGTTTAGACAGAGCGGATATTATTTTTGTCACAGATTTAATACTTTTCGATTCATTGTTGATTTCTGCATGTGTCTGCAGTGGGCTAGTATATATAGAGCCACCCACACCAGTTTCAAATTCGTTGCCTAATTAATGAATTGGAAAGAAAATGTTATGACAGTAGCGTATGTGTGTGGCCGTGAGGTGAGTGACGTCAGTGAGTGTGTGGGCGATAGAAGAGAGGGAGCGGTAGCGTGAGTGCCGGCGGGGACTAGTTTGTTTTGTATTATTTTGTAGTTTATTGTCAAAATATACACTCCCATTGTCCACTTAAATATTTCCAAGATATTTCTTTATTCTTAGACAACGGATTCCCTTCCGTGATTGGTCATTTCTATGGACACAGAAATGACGTCACCTAAAATTCCGTTTACGGCACATAGTAATGTCGTAATTCAGCTCTGAGTGTGACACTCAAGATTCAGTCCTACACTTCGCTGAAAGTGTGAGTAAGACGCTTGATAACTAACTTTTAAGTGCAGCTTTCAGCGAAGAATTTATTTACTCTTAAGTCAACTCTTAGCAGACTTCTTAGGAGTAATTCTAAGAAGCTTGATAAGTACGGCCCCAGATGCTCCAGGATGAAGTGGAGAGCCAGGTTCACTGCATCATCCACAGACCTGTTGGCTCTGTAGGCGAACTGCAGTGGGTCCAGGAGGGGGGCGGTGATGTCCTTAAGGTGGGGCAGGACCAGGCGCTCAAAGGACTTCATCATGACCACAGACGTCAGCGCAACCGGCCTGTAGTCATTAAGTCCTGTGATCCGTGCTTTCTTGGGGACAGGGACAATTGTGGAGATCTTAAAGCAGGACGGCACGCGGCATAGCTCCAGAGAGGTGTTAAAAATGTCAGTGATGACAGGAGCCAGCTGATCCGCGCAGTGTCTGAGAGTGGAGGGGGAGACACCATCCGGCCCGGGGGCCTTCCGCGTGTTCAGCTTCAAGAACTGCCGGCGTACATCCTCCTCTCGGATGGAGAGGCCTTTAAAGTCCTGTGATGTTCTTGGAGTCCTTTAAATCCTTTAATGAAGTGCTGGCGTTGGTGGGGAGGGTGATGGTGGGGGGAGCAGAGCTTTGATGAGCTGAAGGCCGTTCATGACGACAGTAATGTATGTTGAGGCCCTGTGCGAGAGTCTGGTCATTCCGGGCCTGGGGGGCTTTGGGCTTATAGTTCGTAAGGGCCCTTAGCCCTCTCATCACATGGAAGGGGATAATTGAGGCCATGAAGTGATGTCAGAATGTCAAACATAACATAACTGCAGGTTCACTTGACCTATGACCTCCATCCTTGCAAGCAGTATTGTATTATTGTCATGAGACATTAAACATTTCAACATTAGACAGAATATTGACAGATATCAACTACACACACACACACACACACACACACACACACACACACACACACACACACACACACACACACACACTTGCGTCTTTTGGTCACATGACACAATTACTAGCTGCGTCTTGTCTCGTTAATAGGTCCGTGAAGTTAAATAAAAAAAACTTTGTCTTAATTTGTTGACCGCAAAGAAGGAATGTGTCATGTTTAAATGTTTCTGCATGTTTTATTGAGTGTGAGCAAATATTTCAAAACTAAAGCTCTTTTTACTTCACACTCTGTGAGATATTACCCCCCGCCAAGTCTCACTCAGTCCATAATGGACAGAGGGAATGGGGGTGGGGGGGTCTTTTTTGTCTCACGCTTCATTCGTCTGTCAACCGCCATGAATGGACTCTTTATTACTACTCCTGTGTCTGTGTGTGTGTTTGTATGTGCATGTGTGTGTGTGTGTGTGTTGTCTGGAATTGAGGTTAACCCTAAGCCTCTTGTTGCTCCTCTGCATGGGACCACCATAGGCCGTTTCCTCCTAAGCCAATCAGCTTCCACGTTACTTTACAGTCACACCTCCTCGAATATTTAACCTCATAATATCTTTATTCTTATTCATATATCCCATTGTTGATGCTATACAATATTTATGTTTCATACGTTCCATTCTACAATGTTTACATGTGTGCTGATACTGCCATATTTTTTTAAATTGTTTTACTTCATTCTGTCAGTAAAGGTCAAAAGAAAAGTTATAAATATTATTTCCAAAATAATTTTGTCATAACTGTTGCTGAAACAAGAAGTAAAAACTGTAAAAATGGTGGCTGATTGTACTTGAGGAATGTGTGTGTGTGTGTGTGTGCGTGCGTATGTGTGTGTGTGTGTGTGTGTGTGAGCGGCCATATTGCAAAGACCGGCAGTCACCCTCCAAGAGGGGGGCAGAGGTTAAGATTATTGTTAATCCCTCTTCCTCTTCTCCTTCTTTTCTATCATAACCACACCCCCACCCCGCACCCCCGCCCCTTCTTTCTGTCCCAGTCTGTGGGGGTCGCTGAGTTTAAAACTGAGTCTATGATCACCATAAACC
Source organism: Entelurus aequoreus (assembly GCF_033978785.1). Classification (NCBI taxonomy): domain Eukaryota; kingdom Metazoa; phylum Chordata; class Actinopteri; order Syngnathiformes; family Syngnathidae; genus Entelurus; species Entelurus aequoreus. The sequence continues at coordinate 17,867,146 of NC_084734.1, forward strand.
CCTTTTAATTGCAAATTATATATATTTTTAATTCATTTCCTGAGCGTTGCTATGCCGACACGTGAGTGTTGTATGTGTAAACTTGTGTCGACACAGGTGCATTGATCTATATATTGATAATATCAATAACAAGGTGGGTACTGGTATGGAATCAATACTAGCAGAATGGGATCAATACTTTAGTGGCAGTTTCTCTTCGATACGTTGAGCTTCTTCAGAGTTTATATTTATGCAACCACAGGGGTCTCTTTTTGTCCTCTTTCAGTCTACTGCTCACAAAAGGGACACTTTGCCCCTCCCTTACTTGCGCCACCTACTACTGACGTTATTTTCCCACAAATATATGCATGCACTGATAACTATTTTAACCGAAGGGGAGCAATACGGCTGAAAGTGACAGCAGCTCTTTCTAAAGCCAAGCCCCCGCCCCAAACCTCTCCTTGGAGGAGAGGAAGGCAATAACATAACTGGGAAAGGATGAAAACATTACCATCCTGCCAGCTGACAAGGGGAGATGCACAGTCATTCTCAACACAACTGACTACCAAAACCAGTTGCTTACACTCCTCTAAGACTCAAACACATATGAAATACTCAAAAGGGACCCCACAAGTGGATACAAGAGAAAAATCATCGAGTGCTTACAAACTCTGCAAAAGTCAGAAGCCATCAACCGGGCATTGTGTGACCGATTATACCCACAAGAAACCATCTCTGGTATTTATGGCCTTCCAAAAATACATAAAGATGGATGTCCCATCAGACCCATTGTCAGCAGCTTTAACTCTGTAACATACAATATTGCTAAGTATGTGGCCAACATATTAGCAGCTTTGGTTGGCAAAACTCCACATCATGTCCAAAACTCAATTGACTTTGTAGCGAAGATCAGAGATCTAAAACTGGACAAAAATTAAATAAATGATAAATGGGTTATACTTGTATAGCGCTTTTCTACCTTCAAGGTACTCAAAGCGCTTTGACAGTATTTCCACATTCACCCATTCACACACACATTCACACACTATAGTTTCATTCGACATCACCTCCCTGTTCACCTGTATTTTAACCCAGTATGCAGTATAGGCAGTGAGGCAACGTCTACAAGGTGATCTCACCTTACAGGATAGATGCACACTAAACACAGAACAGATTTGCCATAACTACATACTTGCAATTCATAGGAACGTTTTACCAACTAAAATATGGTTATGGATCACCTGTATCCTCAATAGTAGCAAACACTTACCTGGAAGACATAGAAAAGAGAGCTTTGAGCTCTTTCAAGGGAAGAGTACCAAGTCATTGGTACAGATATGTGGATGACAATCAGAAAACCAAGAAGTGGAAGCCTTTACCAAGCACATTAACTCATTGAACAAAAACATCAGGTTCACACGAGAGGATGTCAAATACAGTAAGTTGCCTTTTTGGACGGTGATGTCCACATTGGAGAAAACATGGGCTTCTGATCAATATGTACGTTTTGACTCACACCACCCACTGGAACACAAACAGAACAGAGCTGATAATGTTCCAACCAGCCCACAGGCCAATGAGAGAGAGCATAGGCATATGAGGGAAGCCCTCAAAACCTGCGGTCACCCCAGCTGGTCGTTTGTGAAAAGTGCATCCAGTTCCAGAAATAAGAACAGAGGGGATGAGGAGGAAAAAGGTAACAGACGAAAAAATATTGTCATTCCATATGACCCATCTGAGAAACTCAGAAGATTTTTTTAACCAACACAACATCCCAGTAAACTTCAAACCAGGCAACACCCTGAGACAGACACTGGTGCATCCTAAAGACTGGACACCCCACACCTTGCAAAAACAATCTGGTGTATGCTATCCAGTGTAATGATGAATGCACTGATTCATATATTGAGGAAACAAAACAACCACTAAGCCGGCGCATGGCACAGCATAGACGGGCAAACTCTTCAGGCCAAGATTCAGCTGCCTACCTCCACCTCAGGGAGAAACAGCACTACTCTGAGAACAAAAAAGTACAGATTCTGGACAGGAAGGACGGATGGTACGAAAGAGGAGTGGGGGAAGCCATCTCCGTTGAAGTTGAAAAAACATCCCGGAATAGAGGAAGTGGTCTACGACACCACCTGTCTCCCACATACAACACCGTCCTTTCAACCATTCCTAAAAGACTCTGCAATTTAGCCTCCAACAAATAACAGGAGTTAGAAACATTCTGGTCCCAGAAGGTGACCAGAATGCCATTTGTACCTTTTGTTTACAACTGAATGGAATGCTTACGTGGGTGATTCCGACTATTTTGGATTGGTAGTCGATCCACAGCGATTGTTCTGCCACACAATACCTCAATGCTAACGAGGGGAAATTACACTTCAATGAGTGTCGTTGGCTTTGACAGAAGAATTGCTTGTTTTGCATTAAAACAGTTGTTTCTTTTATCTCACTATGATAGGGCAAAGCCATTCTTGCCCACTCCAATGTGTGACATTTTGAGACAGTTGTTTGGATGCTGCCCCCTGCTGCTTGTCTCCTAGTACGATCTCAAAAATATTTCTATTAATAAAGAACGTGTGAAACATTGGGGGCAATGGAGGCACTCCCTGGGCAAGTTCTCACTTAATCGCAGGGCCAACACGGATTGGTCAGAATTGAAATTAAAATCATAAAATGAAATCGTCATCATCATAATCAATCATAGGTCAACAATACTTTCAGATGTCATATGCACAATTAAATAAAAGTATGTTCAGTCTGCATTATAACATTGCCAATGTTGAGGCCTGTCTCATAATCTGGAAGACTTTCAGATTTTAGGAACATGCAACTGAAACATAGCCTCGCCATGTTTGGTCCTGACTCCAGGCACCAGCAGGAGACCACTCCCTGAGGTTCTCAGAGCCCAAGATGGTTCATATGGCTCTAACATGTCAGAGATGTACTTTAGCACAAGGCCATAAAAAGACTTGTACACAAGGAGAGCTGTTTTAAAGTCTATTCTCTGAGAAACAGGAAGACAGTGCAGTAACCTAAGCACTGGACTAATAAGGTCATATTTCCTGGTTCTAGTCAGGACTCGAGCAGCAGCATTAGGATGTACTGCAGTTGCTTTACGGCTTATTCAGAGAGCCCAGTGAGAAGGCCAATTACAGTGGTCTAACCTGCTGGAGAAAAAAGCATGGATTAGCCTAAATCTGATTGAAACATTATTCATTTGATTTTGGCAAAGTTTTTAGGTGGTAAAAAGCTGCTGATGTCATTGGCTTAATGTGGCTATTAAAGTTCAGGTCTAAGTCCATTATTACCCCTGGATCTCTAATCTGGTTATTAGGTTTCAGAGAGAGGATCTCAAGGTGACCAATAATAATAAATGTAGTAAAATTACTATTGTTACTACATTCATTAGAATACATGCCATAAAAATGTGTGTGTGTGTGTGTATATATATATATATATATATATATATATATATATAGTATAATTATTATTATTACTACATTCAAGCAGAATAAACACTGTAAAAGTACTATTACTTCTACATCAAAGCAAAATACACACAGTAAAAGTATTACCACATCCAAGCAGAATACACACAGAAAAAATAGTACCGTATTTTTCGGAGTATAAGTCGCTCCGGAGTATAAATCGCACCAGCCGAAAATGCATAATAAAGAAGGGAAAAAACATATAAGTTGCACTGGAGTATAAGTCGCATTTTTTGGGGAAATGTGTTTGATAAAAAAAAATAGACATTTGAAAGGCAATTTAAAATAAATAAAGAATAGTGAACAACAGGCTGAATAAGTGTACGTTATATGAGGCATAAATGACCAACTGAGAACGTGCCTGGTATGTTAACATATTATGGTAAGAGTCATTCAAATAACTATAACATATAGAACATGCTATACGTTTACCAAACAATCTGTCACTCCTAATCGCTAAATCCCATGAAATCTTATACGTCTAGTCTCTTACGTGAATGAGCTAAATAATATTATTTGATATTTTATGGTAATGTGTTAATAATTTCACACATAAGTCGCTCCTGAGTATAAGTCGCACCCCCGGCCAAACTATGAAAAAAACTGCGATTCATAGTCCGAAAAGTACGTTATACCTTCAAACAGACTAAAAACAGTTTAAGTAATATTACTACTACATTCAAGAAGAAGAAACACAGTAAAAGTAGTATTACTACATTCAAGCAAAATACATGCTGTAAAATTAATATTATGGTGTAAAACCAACATCAACATTAATGACATATAGGAACAATATGTGTATTACTTTTCTGAATACACGCATATAATGAACCCACAACTTACCAGTTTGGAGGACTTGTATGCGAGGAGGATACTAATAGTATCATCATTCCTGATGCTCAAACACATTCCACATCTTTGCAACAAGAAAGTATGACCTCGTGCATACTCTCTTCCGGCCACGCCAGGTCACCCGCACTCCCACAGGTGTTCTCATTCCCGCCAATAAAGCAGATCACCACGCCCATGCTGGCTTATCAATCACAGGTGTCTACATTTAAACTCAGTACTGCTGTCACATGATACAACATATACCGATGTCCCGGCCCACGCGCAAGCAAATCACGAAGAAAACCAAATATCACTAATATTTCTCCAACAAATACAGTAAAAAAGTACTGCATTGTAGGTGGGTGTAGAGACAAGGAGCAACCTCTAGATGGCGGCACCAGCCTTCAAACAAGGGTCCACTAATGGTGCGTTCAAGGTACCTGGAAAGTCGGATATTCCGAACCAACTATTAAAGGAGCATTGAGACGTCCCTCGCAATTGACAAAATATGACGTCAGACATACACATTCTGAGCTGATATATCTCAACTGCATACATTAGCGGAACTACAGTTCTAGTTGGGGTGAAGGGATTTCATATGTGTAGAAAACTATGGACATGAATGCACCTCCAACGCTATACAACACTCTCACTAGTGAGTATCATCTGATGACGTCTTAAAGAACTCAATGCAGTCAAGTGATAAAAACACTTTGTTATTAGTGTGTATTACTTAATATGTATCACTTTGAACGCCTTTGAAGGACTCCACCAGCAGCCAATCAGAGCACAGGAGGAGCAGTGACCACCAACCCTCATGGGAGTCCTCCTGGTTTGGAAAAGGGAAAGTATGCAAATTAATTCATCACAGTGCAGCTGTCCCCCCCCACAGGCCCCGCCCCCTCCATCCCATCATTTATCATTATGTGCTGCACAACAAAAGTCAGCTTCTGAGTGTAAAGAACATGTTTGTTTCCAGCCAACTGGACGGCCATCTTTCCATTAATCAACAATTGACTCTCGAGAGTCGGGAAACAAAAGTTAAGATAAAGACTAGAGAATCCTGAGACATATTTTAACTTCAGCCCTACAAGACAAAAATGTGTTCTCATCAAGCTCACTCGGACACTTAAACAAAACACAACTTCAACTGAGCTGATGACTCACAACTGAAGATGAAGCCAAGAGGATGAACATGTTGCTCTTGGGTGTCAAGGAAAACACCAAACATGGAAGCTTTTTTTGTCAGTCAAAGCGATATTTTAAAATATCCATCCATCCATCAATTTTCTATCGCTTGTCCCTTTCGGGGTCGCGGGGGGTGCTGTAGCCTATCTCAGCTGCATTTGGGCGGAAGGCGGGGTACACCCTGGACAAGTCGCCACCTCATCACAGGGTCAACACAGATAGACAAACAACATTCACATTCACACACTAGGGCCAATTTAGTGTTGCCAATCAACCCCTACCCAGGTGCATGTCTTTGGAGGTGGGAGGAAGCTGGAGTACCCGGAGGGAACCCACGCAGTCACGGGGAGAACATGCAAACTCCAAAGATCCCAAAGCCCGGGATTGAACTCACAACCTTTGTATTGTGAGGCACATGCACTAAGTATAAAGCCAAAATAAATAATGGATTTTACATGTAGTCAAGTCAAACATTTTCTGCATGACATGGTGACACCAAAATTCCATTTGTGTCACAAATATTGGGCTCTTTAAGTTAATCTAAATTGGAATTTCCTGTGATTAATCATGATTAATACACATTTGTATTCTGATTTAACAATTTAACCATTTGACAGCACTTACTATGTTAAAGTAAAATAAATAAACACATATTTATTTTTAGGGAACTTCAATCAGTGAATTTCTCTGTTCAATAATTCAGATATATGTTTCATTGACTTGTCACTTAAAGAGCCTCCTCTTTCTCTCCATCATCATCCTCCTCCTTTCATGCCGCCTCCACTCTTCCTCTCTTTGTTTATGCAGGCTGGTACCTCGCCCTCCTCAGCATCCTTTCTTCTCTCCCCCTCCCCTCCCTTAAAAGCACACATCTACCAGCTCCTCCCCCTCCCCATCCCCCACCCTCTCCTCCCAGCCAGTTGTCACTCACTTTCTGAGCGAACAGACGGCAGCAGCAGCAGCAGCAGACGCTAATCCTGAGCACGGCGCACCCCGCCCAACCTCCACCCGACCAGAACAGAACCAGGGAACCCAGGGAGCAAAGCCCACGGGCGGGGACACACCTGTGCGTCTGGACCAGTGGCGTAAAGTTGGCAAGCGGGATGATTTAAAGACGGTACTGACAGCGAATAGAGAGGAGGATGATGTAGCAGGTGCTGCCGCATCGCTCGGCCTCCTCCGCGGGAAAAGGTGATGCTGTCGGCGCCATCGCACACAGAGGGAGGAAGAGGTTGCGGGATGGCGGGAGGCATCATCGTTCTCCTAGAGCGGCGTCAATAAAGTTGAGTAATTGAGGATCATATGTTGCTGATGCATCCTCAGCACCTCGGGGGGGATTAGTTGCAGGCCTCCAGCTGGTTCTGAACCGGAGGCCCGCAAGGAGGGAGGAGTATTCCGTTTGGACCTCTTTCGCCGACATGACTCACCTGCAGGCGGGCTTGTCCGCCACCACCTTGGAGAAGGCCAAGGCGGAGCTCAAAGAGAACCCAGACACTCTCCACCAGGACATCCAGGAGGTGCGGGACATGATCATCACCCGGCCGGACATCGGCTTCCTCAGGACGGACGACGCCTTCATCCTTAGGTTCCTGCGAGCCAGGAAGTTCAACCACTTTGAGGCGTTCAGGCTGCTGGCCCAGTACTTTGAGTACCGCCAGCAGAACCTGGACATGTTCAAGAACCTGAAGGCCACGGACCACGGCATCAAGCAAGCCCTCAAGGACGGCTTTCCCGGCGTGCTGTCCAACCTGGACCGACACGGCAGGAAAATACTGGTTCTGTTCGCCGCCAACTGGGACCAAAGCAGGTAACACACACACACACACACACACACACACACACACCAGCACTGTTTGACTTTTTGGTACCACTCCGTCACATGCACCAATTGGCATCCATTGGTACCATTTTCTCTGGCATTGGGGTATTGGGTACTGTACATATTCGTGGCACCTTACAATCCAATGTTGGGGCACCATCCACTAAACTACACCCCCTCTGTTGGGAAACCAGCTACTGAAACGTTCTCTGACACCTTATCCTTTAGCTACCATGTACAGTAGTTGACAACCTAACATTGTGCTAGCACAAAGTGTACTTACTTTTTGGTACCACACCACTGGGATACGATGTACTAGGGATGTTCCAATGCTGCCGTTTCTGATACCAATACCAATCACATGTATTAACGGTACATTTTTCATGTAGTTATGGTGAGTGCTGTTGAAAGTTGAACAATACCAACACAATATTTAAATTAGTTACTTATTTTCTTTTATTACAGACAGTTGTTTGAGCAAAACAGCGGTAGAAAATGGATGGATGTTTGAGCAAAACAAGGCCAACTGTAAACAAATGTAAAAACTACTATACTCTTTTAAATGATTTGGTTTTTGCCCTTGAAGTCCTCGTGTCCAGGGAATTGTTCCTTTAATTGTAAACATTAACAAAAACTAAAAAAAAGGATTTTCAGAAAATGAAAATATCGACCAAAGTCATCCTAGTATCGATCATATACTGATACTGCCCTTGGTATCGACACTACAGATTTATGGGTGGATCCGCTCTCCCCTTGCACGTACGCCTGACTGCTACACATCAACTAACATTGTTGTACTATCCTCTCTCTAACTCTAATTCATCTACTTGTTCATTTCCTGTTAATAACTTCTTACTTTCTACGACACTACTTTAAGTTTTCTAAGGAATTATTTTTGGTTTAGAGTTTACTTAGCAGTGAGCCAACTATTAGCACGCCTGCTCCTGGTTTGCTTTCGGAGTGCAACATGTTTAGCCTTGTCCTCCAGTGATAATGTTACATAAGACACAAAGAAAATCAGTTTATTTGCTGTAATATAGGTGATTATTATTCACTTTTCACTGTGTATGGAGACATATAATCAGCTGCTAGCCTCTTGTCAGCTGAGGGACTACAAATAAATAATATCAGTCAGAGGGTGTTGGCATTAAAATGGGTTATTATTCGGCAGTGGTGATCACACAATATCTATTTGTGACCGAGCGATAAGCACATCCCTACTGTGTATTTGACTACTTTTGGTACCCGACAGGTGAAGCATTACCACTTTTTGGCCACTCCTACGCCAATTCATTTTCTTCTCAGGCTTTGGATCAATCAATTTTGATTGTCCTAGAAACGTTTTGTCTATCATCCGAGGGGGCTTTCAGTTCATGCTCAAACTCGGTAGTACCTCAGTAGTACAGCTGTAGTCTGAGGGGATGGTGCATGATTCAAGGATTTAACATCAAAGGTAGAAGTATACCCTAACACAGTGGTTCTCAAACTTTTCTCACCAAGTACCACCTCAGAAAAAGAATGGACTCTCCAGGTACCACCATAAAGACCAACATTAAAATACAGCTGCATAGTAGGCCTAAGTATTCATTAAAACAAGGCAAATGTTTTATTTAACAAGTATATTTAATATTTTGGCCACTGTAACATTACACACCGTTTGAACAGTAACACTGTGTTTGCATGTTGGAAAATAAAACACTGTACTTTAATGAAGTGAATATTTGGCGTACCACTAGCTGGAGTCCCACACACGTACCACAGTATGATAATCTCTCCCCTCACAAGAATAGTTCTTCTCTTCCGGGGTTGAAAAGGAGTTTCTTACTGGCCTCATTCCAATGCATGGAGTGAGAAGCAAAACATCTTCTGGGACAATCTGAACAGTCAAGTTGTGCCTAATACTGCACCATTGTTTGGTACACACATGCCATTGCGTAGCTAATGCCATCTTGCCTCAGGTACACGTTTGTGGACATCCTGAGATCCATCCTGCTGTCCCTGGAGGCCATGATTGAAGACGCTGAGCTGCAGGTGAACGGCTTTATCCTCATCATCGACTGGAGCAACTTCACCTTCAAGCAGGCATCCAAGCTGACGCCCAGCATGTTGAGACTCGCCATCGAGGGGCTGCAGGTAAGGAATAGTCCGTTCCAGGGTCGAGCTGCAGCCGCTGCCCTCTTCAGCCACTCGTCGCCACGACGATGCTGCACCGTGTTAGTTTTCAGCCATGTAAAGACACCTACGTAGCATGAAGGTCATGTCTTGGGATGCGGTTGTGTAGTTTTTCCGCTGATGCTTGCCGCGTCTGCAGCAATAGGAATTGGGTAATGCTCAACCGTCCAGTTTGTATAGTCATTGAAAGACAGAACAAGCTGAAACAGCGTCTTCTAACCAGTGAGAGTGACAACGCCTCCCTTGCTGCTTCCCGTCAATACCGTTCTCTCACAAGCATAAAGACAAGATTACTAGTATTGTAGCCTCCAGCGAGGCACAGCAGGTGAATAGTGCGCAGGATCCAACCCAATCCAGTCATAATCCTGCAGGATTACAATGTTGTTAAGGGATTGAAAAATGACTGTAAAACATCTCCGGATTGTCCTCTTGATGAAAATGCAAAATAAAAGCGGTCGTGAGTTTAGAGTTCACATATTGTACCAAACCAAAAGGGGGCAGCATTTTCTGCTGCTGTCATGCAAAAGAAAGAAAAAAGAATGTTGACAATGTACTGTTATCTCAAATCCATGACTGTCATTGTACACTCGAACACAATATGTACCCACTTCTTCTTCTCTCCATTTTAATATTGAATTGCAACCACTCCTGTTCTTGCCAAGATGGCGACTACCAGATCAGTGGCCTTGTGGTTAGAGTGTCCGCCCTGAGACTGGGAGGTTGTGAGTTCAAACCCTGTCCGAGTCATACCAAAGACTACAAAAAGGGGGCCCATTACCTCCCTGCTTGGCACTTAGCATCAAGGGTTGGAATTGGGGGTTAAATCACCAAATGATTCCCGAGCACGGCGCATGCTGCTGCTCACTGCTCCCCTCACCTCCCAGGGGGTGAACATGGGGATGGGTCAATTGCAGAGGACAAATTTCACAACATCCAGTGAGTGTGACAATCATTGGGACTTTATTGAGGGTGGTGAGTGTCCATCACTGCCCATTCACCGTTCTAAACTGGTAGATCGCAAACCGGTTTTTGATAGTTCTCTTGGAAGTTCTCTATTTGCAAGCTGCTGTCCCAGAAATGACCAACACAGTTTGTTAGTAGTAACTAAATAACTAAAGGGTACCTATGATCGTTTTAATCACAACCTCCTTGTGGTCTTGATCAGTGATGCACAATTTGTGATACGCGGGCTCCATCTAGCGGTACACCAAAAAAATCACTTAATATTCAAACAAAGTGTTACTGTTCAAACTGTGTGTAATGTTACAGTGACCAAAATATGAAATAAGATTGTTAAATGAAAGCTCTGCCTTGTTTTTAAATGGATATTTAGACCTACTACGCTACTGTATTTTTGGTGCTACTTGGAGAGCCAAATGTTTTTGGAAGTGATACTGAAAAAAGTTTGAGAACCGCTGGTCTAGGTAAGATGTATTGGATATGATTTGCTCCAGTCACTTATACAACCCACTTTTTGAGTCTGTCTGCAAAATGTTTGTTCTCAGATTGCAAATGAAACCACGCCTGTTTAAATATATATCTTCAAGTCATCACTTGTATCTTTTTTTCCAGGCATGGTTGAAAATAATTCAAATAAACATTGTATAGATTCACCCAGTCACAACATTAGGTATACCTGCACACTCTCCAATCGATTCAGACTGCATAAAAAAGGTGCTTATATCAGCATCTATCACTGCGTATCGCATGTTGGTGTTATTATGCGCACTCCGAGATTACATGAAATTAATACTTTACTAAATGTCCAAATTAGTACGTCCACCTTGCTGTGACATCACAACGTAGCCAGACTGCAAGACCCCGCGAACAAAGACATCCAAACCTGCGAGCAAGCTCAGGCCAAAATGCATGGGCCTAATGATTGGACGCCTCGACGTTGTTTGACGAGATTATCCAACCTAGTAACAACATTCTTAAATCAGAAAAGACAAATATCATCCTAGGCCCGCTTTACAATGTTAAATGGGCCAGTTCTGTTTCTTGAGTACTTGGAAGTATTTAATGCATATTATACTGTATATCAGCTGTTTAAGTGGAATGTACACATGAATTGTCTATTTAATTTTCTGATGTGGAAGTGTTTGAAATTGCTAATGCTATTCGCTAGCGCATGGATGCAAGTTTCAATGTAAATTAGCATCGAGCTAGCGTAGTTTTTTAAATACATTTCATATATGTTGAATATTACAGAGAAAGTATACAAGTAAAAATGTACATGCTTTATTTCTGTATGTTGAGAGCCTGTTGTCTGTGTGTGAGCTAGCAAGTAGAGAGCATACGTTATAGCTGGAGCAGAATAGGATACTTTTACAAACACTTTGAGGATTCAAACCGAATGTTCCTGAAATGTTGATTGAACTTGTTTTGTCCTGAAACACCATGTTATTTTGCACTACCACCAATTCAAACTTCAAAAATTCAAAAGTATTTTAATTAATTATTAGATTTTTGACGGGTCACTGCTTGTCATTCAGAAGTGCTTGTAAGTCCTGCAGTCAAAGCGTTGCTTTATATGCAGCAAATCTTACATTACACAGAAATACTCAATATCACTTCTCCGTGTGAACACACTCAAAAAACTAAGTCTTAGTACTCAAAAGAGACACATACATTGTATTTTACATTTGTTCGTGAAGATGCTAAAGTTGCAAATGTGCTAACAACAAGAACATGTGGTTTAGACCTTGTCCTTCTTTGTTCTCTGGTTCTCATCACCCCTCCCCCCAGTCTTTTTTTGCCATCATAACCCTCACACACACTTCTCTCCATCATTATTCACCTGATGTCTCCGGAATGTTCCAACCAGAGTTGGTGTTAATGGAGGATGTCCTGAAATATTTCCTTATTTTTTCATCATCATCATCTTTCATGACGCAATATGCTTTGTTATAAAACCCCCATACTTACAACCTCTCGCCATATCCCACCCTCCTTGCGTTCCCACGGCAACCGGCTCGACTGCCTGGTTGTCTGTTCTGGTCTTTCCTCCAGATGGGCTGGGCTTTGTTGTGTGTGTTGCAGTATGCAAGTTGGTGTGTGTGATGTTTTATGCATCGCTTGACTCGTCTTTCATTTATGAGCTTTGGATGACATCGTGACTTTTAGCCAGCTTCTATGTGGAGACAAGAGCTGCCAGCCATTAAAACGTGAAGGCAACATTTAATAGAATTCATGATAAACATGATTACAATTCAAACAGTGCAAAGCACCCATCAGTGACGTTGACATTGTCCTCACAGTAAGTCACATGGGTAGACTAGAGGAGCTAAATAAAGGTAGAATAGGATGCTATGAAACAGGGCGAATGAGAGACACGTGTATGGACTAAAACGGCATGTTAACTGCTGTCTGTCTTTAATTGCCGACAGCATGTGCGATTTCACAGCATTGACGCCCATTGTGCCAAATTTAAAGGTCTGCAGAACCTCTGGGCTTACAGTCGACAAGCGTTAACCAGGTTTTCAAAGGTTCCTCAACCAGCTATTTCTGCTGAAATTGGCTTTTTCCCCGACATGTATTCCTTTTTTTGCGCTTTTGCCACAGCATGTCCACGTTCACAGGACACGGCATTCCGGTGCTCTGACTTTGCGCACTGGCCGTAGACAACAGACAAATAAAGGGTCAGATCGTTACACTGTCATGGAGGGGATTGGCAGAGGACAAAAAAGTAGGAAAATATCCGACACACAGGATTATTAGCATCAAAATAAACCCTCATTTAGTTGCAAAAAATATGACATAAAACAGATGGATAGAGTATGTCATCATCTCAGCCGTCCCAGAAGAAATATCCAATTAACAGGTTTGTAGGTGCAACTTCATTTAAAGAGAAGATCAACTATAGCAACAGTTAGCGTGTACATGTAGTCGCTGGATATTGCTAACAAGTCCACAATCGACACAATCCCCCCCATTCAGTCAATGATAGTTGATGACAAGAGGTCTCACTCCCTTTGTTTTATTCCCACTACGGAAAAGACACGGTCAGGTGATAAACCCGATACACAGAGTGAACTCTCTTGCTGCCTGTTTGGTACACATGTACCTGTAACATTTGGAAAGACTGATGAGACACAAGTGCTTGTAACATCTAGAAAGCATTATGAGACACAGTTGCTGGTAAGAGACCGATGAGACACAGGTGTTTATAACATCTGAAAAGACTGATGACACGGGTGCTTGTAAGTGACTGATGAGACACAGGTGCCTGTAAGACCAGAAGAAACTATCAAAACACAGGTGCTTGCACCATCTAGAACAGGGGTCACCAACGCGGTGCCCGCGGGCACCAGGTAGCCCGTAAGGACCAGATGAGTAGCCCGCTGGCCTGTTCTAAAAATAGCTCAAATAGCAGCACTTACCAGTGAGCTGCCTCTATTTTTTAAATTAAATTTATTTACTAGCAAGCTGGTCTCGCTTTGCCCGACATTTTTAATTCTAAGAGAGACAAAACTCAAATAGAATTTGAAAATCCAAGAAAATATTTTAAAGACTTGGTCTTCACTTGTTTAAATAAATTCATTAATTTTTTTTACTTTGCTTCTTATAACTTTCAGAAAGACAATTTTAGAGTAAAAATACAACCTTAAAAATGATTTTAGGATTTTTAAACATATATACCTTTTTACCTTTTAAATGCCTACCTCTTCTTTCCTGACAATTTAAATCAATGTTCAAGTAAATTTATTTTTTTTATTGTAAAGAATAATAAATACATTTTAATTTAATTATTCATTTTAGCTTCTGTTTTTTCTTCAAAGAATATTTGTGAAATATTTCTTCAAACTTATTATGATTAAAATTCAAAGAAATTATTCTGGCAAATCAAGAAAATCTGTAGAATCAAATTTAAATATTTCAAAGTCTTTTGAATTTATTTTAAAATTTTTGTTCTGGAAAATCTAGAAGAAATAATGATTTGTCTTTGTTAGAAATATAGCTTGGTCCAATTTGTTATATATTCTAACAAAGTGTAAATTGGATTTTAACCTATTTAAAATATGTCATCAAAATTCTAAAATTAATCTTAATCAGGAAAAATTACTAGTGATGTTCCATAAATTATTTTTAAAAATTTTTTCAAAAAGATTCGAATTACCTAGTTTTTCTCTTCTTTTTTTCGGTTGAATTTTAAAGAGTCGAAATTGAAGATAAACTATGTTTCAAAATTTAATTGTCATTTTTTTCGTGTTTTGTCCTCTTTTAAACCGTTCAATTAAGTGTAAATATCATTAATTATTAATAATAACATAGAGTTAAAGGTAAATTGAGCAAATTGGCTATTTCTGGCAATTTATTTAAGTGTGTATCAAACTGGTAGCCCTTCGCATTAATCAGTACCCAAGAAGTAGCTCTTGGTTTCAAAAAGGTTGGTGACCCCTGAGCTAGAAAGACAGAGACACAGGTGCTTGTAACATTTAGAAAGACTGATGAGACACAGGTACTCGTAACATCTGGAAAGCATTATGAGAAACAGTTGCTGGTAGGAGAATAATGAGACACAGGTGCTTGTAACATCTAGAACAACTAATGGGACACAGGTGCTTGTAAGACCTGGAGAGACTGATGAGACACAGGTACTTGTAACATCTGGAAAGACTGATGAGACACAGGTGCTTGTAAGAGCGCTATGGGACAGGGGTGTTTGTGAAAGACTGATGAGACAGGTGCTGCTCTTGTCACATTCTGAAAGACTAATGAGACACAGGTGCTTGTAAAAGACTTGAGACACAAAATGTTTGTAACATCTGGAAAGACTGATGAGACATAGGTGATTGTAACATCAAAGAGATATTAGAAGACAGTGACACAGGCAGCTTCACTGTGACGGGGACTGATGAGACACAGACGCAGGGAAGACAAGGACAGACTGATGAGACACAGGTGCGCCGAGCACAGGGTTTTTGAGATTGATCCCTGACTGATGTGACCCAAAAAGACATGTAACATGAGGGTAGTCGACTAGGACACACTGATGAGAAACAGGTGGGTTTAAATGTGCGATCATTTGATGAGACACAGGTGCATAAAATACAAGGATGGATTAACACAGATGGGCAGTATAGCCAGCCAGGATAGGCTGATAGGACACAGCTGCGGGGAAGACCAGGACAGATTGGTGAGACAAAGGCTCACCTCACACTAACTGAGAGGAAACAGTAAGATACAGGTGTGACATCAAGACAAACTGATGAGACAGTTGGCCTTAAAACACAGCTAGACTGATGACACGGGTATGTGGATTGCTGGGATTTTAAGATTGATTTCTGACCCAGAAAGACAGTTGGGGCATAAATTAGGACAGAATGATTAGACAAAGGTAAAACTAAAGGCTGGTGCTTAAAACACTGCTATGCATAGTGTCCATGTTGGAATGTAGGTCGGCTGTGTCTTGATGTGCGTCCTGCTGCTGTCACTTGTCATCTGTCCAAAGAGGAGCTAACATGTACGGCAGTCACGAAGAAAGAAAAAAGCTTTTCTTTCTTAGGAGGTAAAGTGCAGCCTGGGGGAAATATTTGTTCACTTGAAAAAGCTTTGATGGGACAACTAGGACATACAATGTTCTGTCTTATAAGCAAATATAGATTAATATTAAGCATGGGCTTTCAAAAACTTCATCATTTTTGTCTTCTTGTGAGGGCACAGACATTACAATCACCTTTAAATACCGTTAACTTTTGAGGTCACCTGCAGCTAATGTCCCACAATAGAAGAGTCCAGGTTGAGACAACATTGTTGGTACTTTGAGACGATCACCTTAGACTTTAAGACTGCTGCATTTTGCAAACATATTTGCATGTGTCTCAAACAAACAGTGGAGCGTCTTCCTTGAGGACACAGACATGTTCAACCAGTCGTCCCCTGGTTTACTTCTATATGTCCTTCATGTTTGTTTAACAAAAGCCCCATCTTTGCTTCTTTAAACCAGCAACATTCTCTTGAGTTCTAAAGGTTCTGGCACGTTCTGTCCCTCCCAGACTCCACAAGTTAAAAAGTTATTTTTACTTAGAAGTCTGAAAATATACAAGAGCACGTCCTTCTCAGGATGAGATTAAATCTGCAAGGACTAATCTGATCCACCAGCACAGGAAGTCCATTTTTAATGCGGTATGATTCCTCATCTCGTTGAGACTTCATAACGTCCATCCAGGAATACAAACCGTGGATAAACAACTGCCTCAGACGTCCATCAGCGTCCTCTTTGTGTTTTGACAGGACAGTTTTCCTGCCAGGTTTGGAGGGATCCACTTTGTGAACCAGCCGTGGTATATCCACGCTCTCTACACCGTCATAAGACCCTTCCTCAAGGACAAAACCAGAAAGAGGGTTAGACCACGCCATCTTTTCTAAATCTTTTCAAAGTACATCGTCCACATGAATGTTGTCATCTTCAGATCTTCATGCACGGCAACAACCTAAACAGCCTCCACCAGCTGATCAACCCTGAGATCCTACCTTCTGAGCTGGGAGGCATGATGCCGCCCTACGACATGGGCACGTGGGCCCGCACGCTGCTGGAGCACGCCTATGACGAGGAGACTGAATATTGTCCAGAGTCCTACACGCTGTCGGTGCAAGACCTGGAGAGAGACCTGGAGAAGGACTTGTCTCCAAAAACAATGAAGAGGTGAGTTGACAGACACAAAACTTCTCTTTCATGGACAAATGTCAACAAATTCTGATTAGTGCAACCACAAGGACTCCAAAGTGTCTTTTTATTATACATATTATATTTCGCGAGCTAATGCTAATGTACTAACATTCTGTGTCCTTGCAGGTCTCAGTCGGTGGTGGAGCCGGGTGTACTAAAACGTCCAGACAAGGTGAAGCGTGACGAAGACAACATGCAGCCGCTGCTCTCGCTTGATTAAAAAGCAGCTGGTAGAATTCCAGAATCCTCAGCAGGACACAGACAGAGTCAAGCGTCCTCTTTCGAAAGTCTAGAGATGCACCTCAACGTCCCACAATGAGCTTCTGCTGATGGACTTCCATGTTTATTTGAAAAGTGCCAAGTTTGGAAAACTCGAAAAGTTTGTCTTGAAACTCTTCTATACTCAGGAAGCACAAGCTCCCTGATACAACACAACAAAAAAAAGAGATATTTGAAAAGAAGCTTTCTTTGTTCGAGGATTTTCAAAAGCTCGGCTCAGGATCGGCAGAAAGGACATTTAACCTCCTGGAGACAAGAGACGGAATAACGAGCAAACGTCCCTTTACAGGACATCACTGATATTGTCATTGTCTTCTTCCTTTTTATTACCACCAGGAAGTTATAGTCCAACTGCTGTAGGCTACTAGCAATTATTGACTGAATCAACCTAAAAGGGTGTTTTTTATGTATAGAAAGATCGTTCACATTTTTATTTTACATAATCAGTGTTAAATAGAGGCTAAAACCAAAACTAGCTACTCGTTTGCAAATATAAACGTGTTAGCATCAGCTGCTAGCATAGTGCTCCTCTATTCTCACTGTCGTCACAGCAGATTAAATTATTGGTGAATTTTACAGTTCTGAAAATGTTTATATTTATTACAGGCGCACACTTTTAACAAAAAAACGGCGATACAAAATCTAAATTGGCAGAAATTTTGTCAATATTAACAGTTAACGTCTTTCATCTTGTGATGACTATTCACGCAGTGTTAGCGATGGTTTCCAAAAAGTGTTTATTCACAACTTTTAAAAGAGTATTCCACTCCAATCATTTTACTGTGAACCCAGCAGGAAGACAAGCTAAATTCAGTAGCTTGTTTTCTCGTGATTCTATTCCGCTGTTTGCGCTTAATGTTGTTTGACATCCTGTCCAAAGTCCACCCCTGACTTGAGCGACAAGGTGACAAGTGAATGTTGAAACCATTAAACGTCACATGGATGTAACAACAAATGTATTTTTTATGTTACTTTCATTGATAAATATCACCTTTTGCAGCCACTGTAGATGCTTCCAGTTTCTAGGATACAATGTTTACATTCAATAAACATCACTCTGTCACTAAAGCTCACCTGGCTAAACGCTTAAAATGTTGAAAGTATTTATTTAATTGAGCTGCTGCGTCGTCTTTCGTGCTCCCAGTAATGTAAGCGAGAAGGAAACGTTCACGTTCTTCATCGACGATGCAGATTGTGGTTACACGGGGCCAAATTTGTCATGTGACTCACCACTGCCTCTTCGGGTGGACAGTGGTATTGTAAGCAAGGGCAGGCGGCGGTAACTTGCTTGTTTGTAACTTATGTAAAGAAACACAGCAGGTAAATATTTTTACTTTTATGACAAATACACTTTATCACACTGAAGGTTTCATTTATTTTTTGTTTTTCAACACTTGAATGAAAAGTGCTTGTTTATTAAATACATATGTTTTGATGGAATATCCCAGCAACTCAAATAAGATATTGTTAAAACAACTGTTCTAGCAAACTTGTGTCTTTATGAGAAAAACACATTAAAGGTGTTGTTTTGCTCCATCGTGTAAGCAGAGACGCTTGTTTGTTGCTGCATAATGAGAATGATTTTAGGAGAAATTGAGCTGTAAATACAGAATGTTATCTTTTATTTTTGGTCTTCCAGAAATACAGTGAAAAGTCACACAGAAGTGATTGTTTAGAAACACAAACATGGACATTGTTTCACATAATGTATCATATTTCACTAAATGTACTCTATCCACATTGTTCTTATTAAAATGAAGGATGTTTGTACGTCTACTTGGCCTCATAACTACACAATCTAACAAACATTCACAAAACAAAGGTTTATTTTGTAATTATAAGCTGATTCGGGCTAATTGAGGTTTAATTTGACTTGTTATCAGTTACAGCTTTAAAAAAAAAAAAAACAGCTGTCACCATATAAACACAGTTGATATTTGCATTATTTTGAGACCAAAGTACGCACTAATGTAATCATAATATATAATAATAATAGTGAAAGTAACCCTTTCTAACGCAATAAATGCAGGTTTTTGTTTTACTATTTTGATCGAAATGTTTATTTTTACTTTAATTTAAATTAAAGTAAAAATGCAAAACAATAAAATTTAATCTCAATCTTTGTAAGCAAAAATTGACTTCAATAAACACTGAACATTTTGAAGTGCAGTTTTTGACAGTTGGAAAAACTGAGTCAGTGGTTAGTTTTGTTGTCATTACTTTCCAACATATTTGGCACACTTGCTCATTTGTCCGTGTTGATGGTCTTTTCTTGCTCTCTCGTTTGAAGCCAAAATATTCCCAAACCAGACATTTGGCTTTTTTCCTCCTATTTTTACTATTGTTACTTTGCAGTGCTTCTCCAGTTATGTTGCTCGGTTTTTGATATAGAGAGTCCCCGGGAGCCACAATTGATGATTTGAGGGTGTCCTGACTAAAAGGGAGTGTTTTTAAGCAGATGCCCTAGATGGTGCTAACTTTCCAAAGTGTTGTAAGCATTATATCCTGCCCTTTTCAGCATGTAATGAAGTAACTATACATAAAACGTACATGCGCATTGGCCTTGTGTTTTGTTTCCTAATCATAGCGATTTGGATAGCGAATGTTAGCTTTCATTGTTTTTATATTCTGTCATAACAACATGACCGCAAATAGTTAGTTGCTTCTCTTGGACTGCTTTTGTGTAGGCACACATGCTACATGCAAGTGTGTACGAGACAGCGGTGAGTGACAAGCCATGACAATGGTGTTCTTGTTATATTTTTGTGTTTTAAGAAAAATCCTACTGTGAGCAAAGTGCAAACAGCCCCTTTAAAAAAACAAAAACAAAAAAACATATATATATATATATATATACAGTATATATATATATATATATATATATATATATATATATACAGTATATATATATATATATATATATACAGTATATATATATATATATATATATATATATATATATATATATATAAATCTCCTGATGATTGAGGAAACCCTCATGAAACAGGCCTGTAGAGATGAAATAGTCTTGAGATTTTTTCCCACACACACACACACACACACACACACACAATATATATATATATATATATATATATATATATATTCTAGATTTATAAACGTTCTGCATTTATAACACTGTATTTAAACGGGACAGTGGCCAAGAAACCATTTGTGCACACTCACTGTAGTTGTACACACTTTAGAATAAAATTAGTTTGTTTCTTAATATGACCATTTTAGTAATTTATTATTCAATATATTAAAAAATTCTAACACACGGTAAGATTAGTGTTGAATGTACTTATTGGTATATTCATGGAGTGCAGGTCTTGTTGTAAATTTAGTTTTTGAGATGCTCTACAACAGTGGTCCTCAACCACCGGTCCGTGGATTGATTGGTACCGGGCCGCACAAGAAATAAACATTTAAAAAAAAAAAATTATATTCCTCAAGATTTTAGTCGACTAAAATTAAAGTAAATATTAGAGGTGTGGGAAAAAATCAATTCGAATTCGAATCGCGACTCTCACGTTGTGCGATTCAGAATCGATTCTCATTTTTAAATTATTTTTTTATATATATATATTTTTTAAATTAATCAATCCAACAAAATAATACGCAGCAATACCATAACAATGCAATCCAATTCCAAAACCAAACCTGACCCAGCAACACTCAGAACTGCAATAAACAGAGCAATTGAGAGGAGACACAAACACGACACAGAACAAACCAAAAGTAGTGAAACAAAAATCAATATTATCAACAACAGTATCAATATTAGTTACAATTTCAACATAGCAGTGATTAAAAATCCCTCATTGACATTATCATTAGACATTTATATAAAAAAAAAAAGAACAATAGTGTCACAGTGGCTTACACTTGCATCGCATGTCATAAGCTTGACAACACACTGTGTCCAATATTTTCCACAAATATAAAATAAGTCATATTTTTGGTTCATTTAATAGTTAAAACAAATTTACATTATTGCAATCTGTCATGATCCATGGTCCAGATCATGTTTTGTTTAGTTATGCTGTTAGTTTTGGACTTCCTTAGTTCCTGGTTTCACTTCCTGGTTTTGTTTTGTTCCCATGGTTACTCATTAGTTTCACCTGTTCCACATTTGGACTCACACACACCTGTCTCACGTTTTCACATTTTGAGTCACGCACCTGCTGTCACTATTATTTAAGCTCCCAGTTGCCAGGCTGTCTTCCTGGCAACATCACCTTCTCTTCACTAGATAACTTTTACCCATGCTTCCATAGTTCCAGCTGAACTTTCTATGCCAAGTAAGTTTTGTTTATTGTTCATAGTTTTGTGCCCACGTGCATGTCTTTTGTTTCATAGTCTAGTTTTGTATTTCTGCCTATTTGCGCACCTTTTGTTTTCATAGTCTTTTTACCTCCGCTGTGAGCGCCTTTTGTTTATAACTTTTTGAGCTTTGTTAGTGTAAAATAAAATCATGTCCTTACCTCCACGCTATGTCCGCTTCAGCTCGTTTGCATCTCGGGAAAGCAACACACGCAGGAAACTGCATCACAGTCCATGCCCTGACACAATCAGTTGATAAAACATAATCCTTTACAATTATAAAAGCTTTTTACAAAAATCTACTACTCTGCTTGCATGTCAGCAGACTGGGGTAGATCCTGCTGAAATCATATGTATTGAATGAATAGAGAATCGTTTTGAATCGGGAAAAAATAGTTTTTGAATCAAGAATCGAATCGTGACCCCAAGAATCGATATTGAATCGAATCGTGGGACACCCAAAGATTCACAGCCCTAGTAAATATAGTCAACTAAAGTATAAAGGATAACGCGTCGTCGAAGTTGTCTTGAACCCACTGTCATGTGGGCACTCAGTGCTCGGCTGTGTTTAGTCAGTTTGAGCCTGTGTCCATGCCTGAGCTTACAGGAACAGTCCACAAACTGAAACCCTCGTCTTGTCCCACAGACCCAGTCCCCCCTCGCTTTTTTAAAGAAATCTGGGACACTATTGACTTGTTTGCTAGGGACATCATCAACAGCAGCTTGATTTCTGGCTGTGTCCCCTCTTTTTGTAAAAGAGCTGTTGTCGAGCCTTTGATTAAAAAAACAGGTCTAGATCCGACATGTTTGTCAAATTATCGGCCCATTTCCAAATTACCTTTTGTGTCAAACATTCTGGAGAAATGTGTTTTAGCGCAACTGCAGCCTTTTTTAGATGAAAATAGCACTTTAGATCCATTTCAGTCTGGATACAAGGCTTTGCACAGTACTGAATCTGCACTTTTAAAGGTTTTTAATGACTTGCTTTTAATGTCTGATTCTGGTAGCTCTGCCATTTTAGTGCTTTTAGATCTTACAGCTGCCTTTGATACAGTCGACCACACAATTCTTTTAGACCGCCTGAGAGACTGTGTGGGTGTCAGGGGGACTGCATTAGAGTGGTTCAGATCCTACCTGTCAGAGAGGTCCTTCTCTGTCAGGCTGGGGGACGCCACCTCTTCTTCTGCTCCGCTTTACTGTGGTGTCCCCCAGGGATCCATTCTAGGCCCCATCCTGTTTTCCTTGTACATCCTCCCTCTTGGAGAGATTTTTAAGAAACATGGAGTGTCTTATCACTTTTATGCAGATGACTGCCAAATGTATATGCCAATTTCAAAAGGCCACGGCCCCCTGACACCCCTTCTCAACTGTCTATGTGATGTCAAGGCTTGGTTAGCCCAGAATTTTTTAATAATGAATGAGGGAAAAACGGAAATTTCAGTTTTTGGTCCGGCCCTCACTGACTTGGGACCATTGCAAAATTATGTGCGTCCCAAAGTCACCAGCCTTGGCGTCACTATAGACAGCGATTTTAAATTTGACAAACAAGTCAATGGCGTTTTAAAATCGTGTTTTTATCATCTTCGTCTTTTAGCAAAGGTAAAACCATTTTTATCTTTTAACCTTTTTGAACAAGTCGTGCATGCTTTTATTTCAAGTCGCCTGGACTACTGCAATGCACTTTATGCTGGTATTAGCCAAAAAGCGCTCTCCCGGTTGCAGTTAGTCCAGAACGCGGCAGCACGACTTTTAACAGGGGCCAGGAAACGCCAGCATATAACCCCAATTCTTCGGAGTTTGCACTGGCTCCCTGTTCATTTTAGAATTTATTTTAAATCCTTGCTGTTTGTTTTTAAAGCTTTACATGGACTGGCACCTCAGTATATCTCGGACCTCATCCAAATTTACACTCCTGCGCACGCTCTGAGGTCCGAGAGCCAGCTCCAGCTCGTGGTGCCCAGGACGAGACTTAAAACCAGGGGAGACAGGGCCTTCTCTGTGGTCGGCCCTAAACTCTGGAACACTCTGCCCCTCCATGTTCAAACTGCTTCCACAGTGGAGTGTTTTAAGTCTCGTCTTAAGACCCACTTTTATTCTTTGGCTTTTAACACTACGTGAGTTGTGTGGTCTTCTGTCCTCTGTTGTCCTGTGTGGTTAGGGTTAGGGTTATAAATTTTGATTGGTTTTGGTAATACTGTTTTAATTGGTTTTACCCTTTAAAATCGTTTTTAATCATATTTATTTTTTTATATTGTCTCTGTATTGGTTTTCTATTCATTTATTCTTTGTTTTTATTCAGTCATTGGTGTAGCATAATATTGTTTTTAATATCGTTTTTAATATTGTTTTTAACATGGCTGTGCAGCACTTTGGAAACATTCTTGTTGTGTAAATGTGCTATATAAATAAAGTGGATTGGATTGGATTGGATCATTGTAGAGCAGTGGTCCCCAACCTTTTTGTAACTTTTTGTCAACGCTTGAAAATATGTCCCCATATAATGTAGGAACCAGAAATATTAATAACAGAAAGAAACGAGTGAGTGTGAATGAGTGTAAATGGGAGAGGGAGGTTTTTTGGGTTGGTGCACTAATTGTAAGTGTATCTTGTGTTTTTTTATGTTGATTTAATTTTTAAAAAAATACTTTTTAAAATTTTTTTTTATTTTATTTCTTGTGCGGCCTGGTACCAATCGATCCACGGACCGGTGGTTGGGGACCACTGTTGTAGAGCATCTCAAAAACTAAATTTACAACAAGACCTGCACTCCATGAATATACTATTAAGTACATTCAACACTAATCTTACCGTGTGTTAGAATTTTTTAATATATTGAATAATAAATTACTAAAATGGTCATATTAAGAAACAAACTAGTTTTATTCTAAAGTGTGTATAACTACAGTGAGTGTGCACAAATGGCTTCTTGGCCACTGTCCCGTTTAAATACAAAAAACAGTGTTATAAATGCAGAACGTTTATAAATTTAGAACTAAATTTAGAAAGTATATATATATATATATATATATATATATATATATATATATATATATATATATATATATATAATGTATATGCAGTCGTGGTCAAAAGTTTACATACACTTGTAAAGAACATAACGTCATGCTGTCTTGAGTTTCCAATAATTTCTACAACTCTTGTTTGTCACAAAAAACATTCATGAAGTTTGGTTCTTTTATGAATTTATTATGGGTCTAATGAAAATGTGACCAAATCTGCTTGGTCAAAAGGACATAGATCAAAGTGCACTGATCAGGTATCAAATTGGCAGACAGGGTGAATCATTTCAAAATATTTGCTTCAGGCCGACTTACTTAGCCTGAAGATGACGCTTCTGTTAGTAGCATCACTGGAGAAAATTGAGCCGTAGGTTTTACAACTCTTCTTGTTGTCTACTGTGGCAAAAGGGAAGACATGCGTCCATATGTCTTTGTATTTCCACAGTGTTTTAGTCTTAATATTTTAAACTTAAGAGCTTCTTTATTTGTGACGTGATCCATGTATAAAATGCCAAGAATGTAGTGGTAGCATTTTATCTTGAGTAGTTGAATTATTTTTTGTTTTTCTACGTTGAGGGTCCATGATTCGCAGGCATACAGGAAGATTGAACATACTTGTAAAACCCTGATATTTTGCTTGATGTTAATGCTTCCATCTTTCCAGAAAGTTTATGTCTCTTGGTAGGACTTCTGTCCTTGTTTAAGTCTCTGACCATGCACCTTGATATATTTTGTGATGGTGACATTATTGTTTGCCATGTGTTTTTTTTTTTTCTGCGCTTATTTCCATTCCATATTTTGTATATAGTGTCTTATCTTCAATTTATTAGTTCTGCAGTGTGATCAAGTTATCAACTCCTGCTGACTTTTCATTTTTTAGTGACTGAATTGTAGCTTCAATCTCTTCTCTTAAAATGTTGTGATCATCTTCATTTGTTGATTCATGTGCGTTTAGTACACTTGTATCTCCTTTATCCTTACAGTTGTATAGATCCGAGCAATACTCAGTCCAACGATTCAAGATTTTTTCTGTTGTACACTTAGAGAAACTTTATTGATCTCCGAGTTAAATTGCCTTCTCAAAAGAACATTCCCCTGTTTTTCCCGGATTGTGGAGACTTGCACAGTTTTCTCTTTTGTGAACTCTTTTATGAGTTGAAACACATTTTAAAGTTGTTTTCTGTCATGTTATTGTCCATCTCATTACATTGCTTGTCAATCCATTGTTGTTGTTCTGCCTTTATTGCTCTTCAAATTTCATTGTAGATGTTTCTGTATTTTCCCTGCCTTCTGTATATATATTATTCTGTACACATATGTGTATATTCATATATATGTTGGATTTTTTTATCGCTATATTAGTCTATTTATACCTGCATTGTCCTTTCCATCCTTACACTTTCCATCATTGTAACTGAGATACTGTGTTGAACAATTTCCCTTGTGGATCAATAAAATGTGTCTAAGTCTAAGTCTTCTGGAGAGCATTTAGATCATTAAGTTTTTCTTCTTTCATCGCACAGGTCCAGTATGTCATTTGTGACCCAATGTTTTGATTTGCGACGTCTTTGACCAATAACCTTTTCTGCTGTTTCTGTCATTAATGCCTTGAATATTCCTGTGGATATTTCTGCACCTTCATCTAAAAGAAGAAATGGGCCAAACTTTCCTTAGATCTGTACTTAAAACTTTTCTGCAACTATTGTATCTTTGCGTTTGTCAAGATCAAATTGAATTCAGATGTTGCCTGGTTTATTATTTGTCTAAATTGTTCTTTGGAGTTCTTTAATACAAGGTCATTGTCGCTACCAATGTCAGCACCTGGAAACGTTCTTGTTTTTTGTTTGTTCACTTCAGTTCTAAACCTTCTTTTTATAAGAATATAGTCCAGGTGATGATGTTTTCCATTGGGAGCATGCTATGTTCATTATCAAGATGACTCGTGGTTTACGAGTGTGTTCACATGTATCATGTGATTGAGACTGGCAAATTCTAACAAGTGTTCTCCCCTTTCGTTGTATGATGTAACCAATGTAGTCTTTACAATTTTTATTTACATCTTTCCCTACTTTAGCATTCTAGTCACCTTGTATAATAAGTACATCCTTCTTGTTCATTTTTTCAATTATGTTTTGCAGTTGTTTGTAGAATTTTTCAATTTCTCCAGCATTATAGTCTGTTGTTGCACCATAGACTAACTGTGATGTCAAAGGATTTGGCTTGTAGACATGGCTTGGTCATTAGACAGCTGGATATTTGCTGGTATCCTCGGACAGGATTCTTGATGAATGTATTTACTAAAAGCTTACGCCGTGTGCATGGATGCTTTTCTCTCCACTGTAGTACATTTTACGCCCTTCCTCCGTCATTATCTCTTAAGTAATTTTTCATCTCGTTTTGCAAAGTCTTAGAAGATGCTAATTGTATTTTTCCATTTCATGGGTAAGTTCTTTCAATTTTCCTTGTTGACATAACTTCTTACATTACATGTGGCACTGGTAATGCGATCTCTGCCACAGATGTCGTTTCCACCAGTAGCATACTTATCACTTCTGCCCTGTTGGGGGACGGATGGCTAGGCGGTGTTGAGTTGGTTTGTGATTTCATACAGTGTGTCTTGGGCAGTAGTGACATGGCGAAACCCATCCCTGTCCAAGTCAGACCACAGCCGAATTGCTCAAACTATGTGGCCCACCTTGTTCTCGAACATGTGGCCATTGGAGTTATCTAGGAACCCATTCGACCTGGCCAGCGATCCACACTCTTTTGCCCAGTTGGTTCGTGTTAACACCACCTCCCCACATGGTTTAGCATGTTAGCTATAGCAAGGTCCCGGAGTGTGGCACTTTGAGCCAATAGGTGAGAGATTTAGGAAGTGGGTGAGTGCCAGTACTGCTGGATACTCTACAAAAGTAGAGTGCAGCTACCATACAACAAAAGGTACTGCCTCTCCACAGCACTCCCTACCTCCCCGTACTGCTTCCATAAATCTTCACAATGGTGAATTTTAAAGTGACTCATCAGATATATAGTGTTGACGCTTGTCTTCTTGTCTCTCGGTGGAATTTGTGGAGAACAAGTTATGCAAACGGCAAGTGATATTTATTTTTCTGACAGTTACAAAAGCCCTAAAAAAAGCCCACACCAGTGACTGCCATGTTGCTTTTCTCTGTACACAACAGGCCATGCGTGCAGTATCATGACATGCGACCATACCGTAAGGTAGGCTGACCATACGTCCTCTTTTCCCCGGACATGTCCTCTTTTGCGGGGGTGTCCGGTCTGTCCGGGCGGGGTTTCTTAAATGCCTCAAATGTCCAGCATTTTGAATTAGGGTTGCGTGTGTTTTCAATGTACGTCCAGGGTTAAGTTAAGAAGGGGTTAAAAAAACTAAACTGAAGGTGCGCGCACGTAGCAACATTCGTGAGGGAGGGGCAGAGACACAGAGTGAGAGAGCTAGTGAGTGGAGAGAGACATGAGAACAAGAAATGCCGAAACGTAAATGCAACTTCACGGATGATTTGCGGGAAAAGTATTCGTGTTTTCGTCCTGGCCGTGACACATGGAAAGCACAATGCACTGTGTGCAAAGCAGGAACGTATGTATCTGTGGCAAATAAAGGGGCCAAAGATCTACAAGCCCATATCAACACTACAAAGCACAAAACAGCTGTGCAGGGCGAGAGCTCGTCTGCTGTTTTTTGTTTAAATTCAATTAACTTGTTTTGAGGCATTATTTATGTTTACATTATATACAAGAGGTTATTTTGAATATTTCTACCTCTGCACTTTTTTTCCAAAAACTGTGAATGTTACAGAATATAAGTGTGACTTATTTTGTTATACTGTCAAGCAGTGTTGGCGTTACACACTTTTTGTGTCTTTTTGACGCATTGAAATCAGAAAGGACCCAGATTATTAATTTTTTTAATTTTTCTTTTACCATTTGTGTCCCACAGCTAATGTTTTAAAGGCCCACGGCACATTGTAAAAATACTATTAAAATAAACAAAAACATAACAAAAGTGAAATAAAAAAGCTTAAAGGTGAAATGTAATTTAGAAAAAGCTGCAATGTTGTTTAATAAAACAAAGCTGTTTTTTTTTCTTTCAAAAGGTCATTGCTCAAAACATAATATTGAATCAAAATCAATGTTATTATGAATTATTGACCTATCAAAGGTTCCGATTACTTCAAATCAAATATTCCACTTTGTTTTTTTTCCTTTATGTCCTGCCCAGCTTCTCGGGCAAATCATATAGCAGATGTAGATGCCCATATCGGCTGTTCAGATTTACTTTACAAAAGAGAAGTGTAGGATACTTCTCTTGTTGCCTTACTTGTATTTTGACTTTATTAAATGTATTTATATTATCATTTGGTGCAGCCGGGCCGGAGCAGGAGGGGATAGAAAGAGAGAAAAAGGAAGACAGAGGGGGGAATTGTGGGGACAAGAGGGGGATTAGACAGAGAGACAAAAACAACAACAGCAAACACAACAACAACAACAACAACAACAACAGAGCAACATCAGCAAATACGACATGTACAAATATGATGGTAAAAGTAATAGCAAATAAGCAGTTAGCGAAAATTTAAAAAAAAATACAGAACTGAGCATTATTACACTAAAAATGGAGCAATATGAATACCAATAGAAATAGTGCTATTGATAATAAACAATACCAGTACTTTACCTTTATTATCAACAATACAATTGTTCAAATGCAACAATACATATACGTAGTGATAACTTGAGATACGAAAGAATGCGGAAAAATGGAGGGGAAGAAAGAGAAGCAACCTTAACCTTGTAGATTGTTATAGTAAATATAGGTTAAGCTTTGTCAGTGTGCCATGTGTTATACCCAGTTTACCCTAGGGCAACAACGTTAATGTATGTTTGATGAAACGTGATAATGTGCATGAGTGTATGTGTGCATATGTACTTGAATATGTACAGTATGTGTATGTGTGCTTGTACAGTGAATGTATATGTACAGTATGTGTATATGTGTGTACAGCGAATGTATATGTACAGTATGTGTATACAGTATGTGTGTTTGAACAGTGAATGTATATGTACAGTATGTGTAAATGTGTGTTTGTACAGTGAATGTATATGTACAGTATATGTTAAATATTCCACTTTGAAAAATACTTTTGCCATAAAAAACATAGTTTTGTTTGACAAAAAAGGGCAGAAAAAAACCAAACAAAAAAAACAACAAAAAAAACTAAAACATTTTGAAATTAGGAATAGATTCGAAGTTGATGTAGACTCCAGAGATTTAAGCGTTAAATATAAAATGTATGTATGCCCTGGCACACCATTATCATCATTTCATGACCCAAGCAAAACACTTTTTACACTTTTATACTGAAATAAATACACCTACAACTTATTAAATAAAAACATAGAAAAAACTACCAGCAGCGGTAAACTTTAGATCCATGAAGGAAAGAAGAAAGTGAATGAATGTTTATAACTGAATACATTTACATATGTATACACATTTGTTTTCTTTTGTATTATCTTTTTTAATGAATTAAGTAACGTTTATGACAACCTTTTTCCAAAACACAACATAGAATGTGAGATATACAGGATAATGCATACATTTGTCATTTGTTTTCAAAACACTTACAAAAAAGTGGGACCCCAAAAATTTACTGTGGGACCCCATTTTTATGACTTGATGGGGTCCCTGGGACCCCATTTTGAATTTTTCCTAGCGCTAACACTGCTGTCAACAGACGAGAAAAAAATGCTTTATTTAAAAAAATATATTATTTATTTAAGCAAGTTCGAGTATCATTGGCAAATTTTCACCTAGTCACGGCCTTGGCGTGCTGCCCGCCTTGGCACGCATATATGTGTCCTCTTTTTGGGATTTCAGAATATGGTCAGCCTACCATAAGAGAGGGGAGGGGTTGAGGAACCAGGCAGCAAGACAAGCCAACATAGAGAGACTAACAGCAATCACGGTGATCTATGTGATGTCATAATTGCCATTTTCGGTCGATAATTATAGCCGATATAATCATGCATCCCTACTTACAACAAAAACAGACACATCTATTGAGGTTGAGAATGTTTTGTTTGTGTAAAAATCAGCACTTTAATTGATAATTGTCATGATCCGTGGTCTGGATCATGTTTTGTTTAGTCATGTTCTGTTTAATTTTGGACTCCCATAGTTCCTGTTTTGTGCACCCCTGGGTTTGTTTTGGTTACCATGGGTGCTGATTGGGTTCACCTGCCTCTGGTTAGTGTTCGGCTCGCTCACCTGCTGCCGAGCACTAATCAGAGAGCTATTTATTCACCTTTCTCGCCACGCTCAGTCTGGCTTCATTGTTTGCTATATGCAACTGTTAGGTTTAGTTATTCCTGTTTTCTGGACTCCTGATTCCTGTGCTAAGTTTTGTTCCTTAGCTTCTTCTGCGATCGGCACGCATTCCTTTTGTATGTTTCCTGTCGTTTTGTATTTTGGAGGATTTATGACAATAACTCATGTTCCTACCTGCACGCTTCGTCCGGAGTGGTCCGTCTGCATCCCGGGAAAACGAACCCGCAGCAACATGCGACCCCCATGAGACAATAACTTATTTTAGTACTACAGGCACCATTTTGTTTTCATTGGAATTCTAGTAATTTATTTTAGTACCATTTGTATTGCTCCAAAAATGTTGTTTAATGCTACAATTTTGGAAAAGTATTGATACAATAAATAGAAAGAAATACATTCTTTAAAGTTGGGGCCCATTGAATTTTCCAGGTGTCCTGGGGTCTCACTACATTGAAACCTATCAACATTACAGTACTTGAAGATAACACCAATGTAGTAAATGAACAAGAATAAAATGATCACAAAAGACCAGGGGCGTAGAAACAGGCTAAACACCAGGGCCTTTTCCACCAAAAGTTCAAGGACTTTTGGTTCCTAGAACCTCTGGTTCCTGGATCTATAAGTTTTTATAGAAGTGTGTGGTTTGTGTTTTCAACGCATTTCACAGTTCAGGGTAGTTTATACAAATCAGGCTGATGACGTGGAGGAGTGGTTTACTATATTTCTATACTGATACCTCGTAAATAAACACAATATTAGGTCAGATTTATTACACAAAAATGTAATTGAAATACAAAGCAATAATTTACAAAAACGATACGATTTAAAAAATAAAGTGTACCGAGTTGTTCATAAAAAGTCAGGCTTTTGTCCGCAATGTCCAACAGTCAGAACGTTGTCCTCTCTGTAAATGATGAACTCATGAGGGTCAGGCGATTCTTTTTGGTCCATTTAAGTTGTAGATAACAAATTATTATTAATAAATGTCGGTGTTTATCTCACGCCAACAGTACGAACATGCCGCTTTAGCGTTAGCTTGTTAGCATTAGCATTCTGTTCACTCGAGATGAGGCTAATAACTACACAAATGGAATGTCACGGACTACTTTTCAACATTTAATAAAGAAAATAGTTAATATTGGATGTTGTTTACCTTCGTTCCACTCGTGTAATGCCTCCGGTTTTTCCACATTTATCCAACAAAGTCAGAGTAGTAAGCATCTGAGGTCGCTGCTTCGAGTCCGGCTTCATACTCCTCCGTAAATACATTTAAGAGTCCGTCCTCTTCTCACAGCTTCGCGTAACGAAATTAATTTTGTAAAAACGAATAAACAACATTAAACTGCACATAATTTAAAGACAACGGCTGAGTAAAAACACTCCAAGATAGTTCCACTGACCAGCGTTCTTCAGCACACTGATGCTCCACAAAAGCTCCTGCAAATCGATAGCTCTTTTCGTTCTTCTTTCTCTCCGTTGTCAAGTTTGTTGTAATAGAAATACACAAGAAATTAAAAATAGACAAGTGTGGAGGTGGCATGGCACATGACTGCCATTGTAACCTACAATGGCAGTCATGTGTTTGAAAAATAAGTTTTAAGGACGCCCCCAACAGTGTTCAACCAACAGCACAGCCCGCCTTCCTGGTCGCTTGGAAAACTCCGAAAAGTTCCTACAAGAATTAAATCTACCCGGATAGTTTTTGGTGGAAACACAGGGTGTACTTTCAAAAGTTCCTGAAAAAGTTTCTGCGGTGGTATGGTATTGTTATTATTATTATTATTTTTATTTTTTTTGTCATAAAAAAATACAATCATCTGTGCTTACGGACTGTATCCCTGCAGACTGTATTGATCTACACTACCGTTCAAAAGTTTGGGGTCACCCAAACAATTTTGTGGAATATCCTTCATTTCTGAGAACAAGAATAGACTGTCGCGTTTCAGATGAAAGTTCTCTTTTTCTGGCCATTTTGAGCGTTTAATTGACCCCACAAATGTGATGCTCCAGAAACTCAATCTGCTCAAAGGAAGGTCAGTTTTGTAGCTTCTGTAATGAGCTAAACTGTTTTCAGATGTGTGAACATGATTATCATCAATTAGCCTTCTGAGCCAATGAGCAAACACATTGTACCATTAGAACACTGGAGTGATAGTTGCTGGAAATGGGCCTCTATACACCTATGTAGATATTGCACCAAAAACCAGACATTTGCAGCTAGAATAGACATTTACCACATTAGCAATGTATAGAGTGTACTTCTTTAAAGTTAAGACTAGTTTAAAGTTATCTTCATTGAAAAATAAGGACATTTTAATGTGACCCCAAACTTTTGAACGGTAGTGTATATTGATATATAATGTAGGATCCAGAAATATTAACAGAAAGAAACAACCTTTTTGTGCGAATGAGTGTGAATGAGTATAAATGGGGGAGGGAGGTTTTTTGGGTTGGTGCACGAATTGTAAGTGTATCTTGTGTTTTTTATGTTGATTTAATAAAAAAATAAATGAAATGTTTTATTTATTTATTTATTTTTTTAAATTTCTTGTGCGATCCACGGACCGGTGGTTGGGGACCACTGCTCTAGATTGTGTGCGGCTCCCAGGGCTGGACTCCCACGCTGTCTCCTTGTTTCAGAATGTCCATGTCCTTTACTGTACAGTTGTAATATTTGGCTGGTCTCTGTTGATTGCGTCTCAGTCCTGCTGTTGCATCTGTCACTTTTGGCTCCAACAAACTCTCTTCGATGGGCAAAAATGTCTTAGTCCTCCTGCTCAGCAGACTTGAGTGCAATCCTTGTGTTGGAGTATAGCTGTGATTCAGTATAGCTGTTGTTTTTAGCTTTTGTCATCAGTCTTTTTGCCGTCTTCACTGCTGACTCCACTTTACAATGGCTTTGTTGTAGGTATAACGGTGAAAATGTTGAGTGTTTGAATTCCCATCTTTCGCTGAAAATTTGAAACCCCTGAATGAATATTGAGGACCATTTCAGGTGTGACAGTATGTGGGATTCCTTGTCTGGCAAAGTGGGTTTTAACGTCCTGATTACTGTGCTTGACTTAATATCTGAAAGGTAGTCGATTTCTCTGAAGTTCAAACAATATTCCACTATTATCAAGTAGTTTCTATTCTCAAACAAACAATCTGTGCCGACTTTAGCCCATGGTCTGTGTCACATCATGGGGTTGCAGTGTCTCTTTTTGCTGATTCACGTACAGTGATCAACAGATGTCACATTTTGAAATGAAGGTTTTAATGTGTGCCATCATTCCTTGCCAATAAACACAATCTCTTGCCCTCCTCGGGCATCCCTCTATACTGAGTGGATAACAATGTGTGATGTTTTGTCAACTGAGATCATCTTGGAATGAGACGTAATTTGAAATTTCCACATTTACCTCTTTTTTCTTATCTGGCCATCCTTTCTTTATGATGGTAATTAGCAACTGCAGCTGTGTGTCTTCTTGTGTTGCTGTTCTAATTATCTTCATTCTTCCAGCCGAAATTGGCAAATAGTCCACCATGTTGCCTACTTCAGTCTCCATTTCCATTTGCCTTTTAGGTGCATCCTGTAAGTAGGCTCTGTTTAACATGTCAGCCAGCAGAATGTCCCTTACCTCGTGTCTCCCTCGCCAGTGATTAGTACAGTATATCATCTGCTACGATGTTTAAACTGTACATGGCAAGCCTTCTAGTGCTTGTGTCAGTTTCTTGTAGAAAACTTCTGACGCAGGACTGATCCTCATCAGCATCCTCAGCCAGCGGAATCTCCTGAGTGGTGTTCTGTCACTTGTGCTCTGGCGAGATCTGGTATGATGTCGTCTATAGTTGGAAGTGGGAAGTGACTTTGATTCAGTGCTTGGTTGAATTGAATCTATGCAGATTCTTGGGCTGTCGCTTGGCTTCTGGATAGATACCATAATGCTAATCCAATTTGTGTTGTGTTCAACAGGAGTAATAATCCCTATATCCACTAGGCTTGACACTTCCTCCATCAGTGGTTAAATTATCACCGCTGGTACTCTACATTTTGGAAGTTTTACTGGTTCCACTCTGGTATCGGTTTCAAATGTACATTCTCCTTCCAAGCATCAATCTGCTCTGAAGACATCTTGAAACTCAGATTGTATTTTCTGCATTGTCGATAAATTGTCGTATTTGTCATTCACAGTCATTAGTTGCATAACATTTTCTCATAATGTATGAATTTCATTGCTTCACTTGCCCAGTAGTGGAGTGATGCACTTCTCATCTACCACCTGAAACTTCATTCTGTATATGGTTTCGGGGGTTTCTTACATTTCCCAAGTGGACAACATTTGGATGTTTTGTACATTACTAGTACTTTAGTAATTTGGGTCAAACATATGTAGTGGAATGACATTGCATGTTGCCCCACAATCTATGTGGAACCATAAAAAGTTATTGTCACCCAGCATACCAACATATAATTCATATTTTGTGTTTCTTCTGTCTGATTTACCCCTTCTTTATTCTGTGTTATGTCTTTACATGAATCATGTTCATCTTCTGCCACTGTTTTTCCTTATACTCCGGCATGCAACTTCAAAGAGTTTTTTTTTCTCCGCACATTTTGCATCGTTTCCTAAAAGCTGGACATTTTACTTCTGTCTCTCATTTAATTATCCACAAAATTTGCATTGCACTTATTTTCCTTTTTCCCATTTTACAGCATGCTTGACATCGTGTACTTCTTCCATTAATTGTCCTTCAATAGTACTGGTTTGTTCTCAGGACATGTCCATAGCTCTGCACACTTGCGGACATGTATCCAAAGGCAGGTTGTCCTCTCTGAGCAGTCTTTCCGTAGCACACAATTTTGTCTATGGTCAGTGAATCCCTTAACTCACCAAAGTTACAGGTGCTTGTAAACATCAGCCACATATTTGTCAATAGGTTCTCACGGACATTGAGTTCTGGCACAAAATAGGTATCTCTCCACTATCGCATTTACTTTTAGGGTGCAATGATCATCAAACTTGTTCATCCCTTTGAGACACTTGTGATTTTGGCTATATAAATAATATTTGATTGATTGATTGATACATCAGCTTAACAGTGCATCATGTTGTGCTCTCATTGCTCATAGGTAGTAGCTTAAATCTCTTAC
The DNA here is from genome assembly GCF_033978785.1 of Entelurus aequoreus. Lineage (NCBI taxonomy): Eukaryota > Metazoa > Chordata > Actinopteri > Syngnathiformes > Syngnathidae > Entelurus > Entelurus aequoreus. The sequence continues at coordinate 17,903,412 of NC_084734.1, forward strand.
TTGCATTCCAATGAGGTAATAAAACAGTTTTATCTTCGCTGTTTGATCGGCTTCAGTCATCGCCAGGTTTGTGTAGAGAGTGAATTCCTCCTTTCATGTTTTCAACGACTTAGCAAAGGTATTTAAAGGCCTACTGAAATGAATTTTTTTTATTTAAACGGGGATAGCAGATCTATTCTATGTGTCATACTTGATCATTTCGCGATATTGCCATATTTTTGCTGAAAGGATTTAGTATAGAACAACGACGATAAAGATTGCAACTTTTGGTATCTGATAAAAAAAAGGCTTGCCCCTACCGGAAGTAGCGTGACATAGTCAGTTGAACATATACGCAAAGTTCCCTATTGTTTACAATGATGGCCGCATGAAGTGAGAGAGATTCGGACCGAGAAAGCGACAATTTCCCCATTAATTTGAGCGAGGATGAAAGATTTGTGGATGAGTAAAGTGCAAGTGAAGGACTAGTGGGGAGTTGAAGCTATTCAGATAGGGAAGATGCTGTGAGCTGGGAATGACTACAACAGTAAATAAACACAAGACATATATATACTCTATTAGCCACAACACAACCAGGCTTATATTTAATATGCCACAAATTAATCCTGCTTAAAAACACCTGCGTGTTTGTTACGCTAGCTCCTAGCTCCTCTGCTAGCTCCTAGCTCCATAGAACACGCCAATACAATTCAAACACCTGATCAACACACACAATCACTCAGCCCAAAAGACCGTTCACCTAACCCAAGGTTCATAAAGCTTATATATTTTTAAAAAGTTACGTACGTGACGCGCACATACGGTCAAGCTATCAAATGTTTAGCAGCCAAGGCTGCATACTCACGGTACCTGATATTCAGCTGGGAATGACTACAACAGTAAATAAACACAAGACATATATATACTCTATTAGCCACAACACAACCAGGCTTATATTTAATATGCCACAAATTAATCCTGCATAAAAACACCTGCGTGTTTGTTATGCTAGCTCCTAGCTCCTATGCTAGCTCCTAGCTCCATAGAACACGCCAATACAATTCAAACACCTGATCAACACACACAATCACTCAGCCCAAAAGACCGTTCACCTAACCCAAGGTTCATAAAGCTTATATATTTTAAAAAAGTTACGTACATACGCAAAAAAAAGTTGCGCACATACGGTCAAGCGATCAAATGTTTAGAAGCCAAAGCTGCATACTCACAGTAGCACGTCTGCGTCTTTGTCATCCAAATCAAAGTAATCCTGGTAAGAGTCTGTGTTGTCCCAGTTCTCTACAGGCGTCTGTGTATCGAAGTCAAAAGTCCTCCTGGTTAGAGTTTCTGTTATCCGAGTTCTTCCATCTTGACGGCATCTTCCGGGAATGTAAACAAAGAAGCGCCGGCTGTGTACTGTTGTTGCTGACTACGTTCGAAAAATACGTCCATTTCGCACCGACAACTTTCTTCTTTGCTTGCTCAGCTTCCTTCTCCATAATGCAATGAACATGATTGCAACAGATTCACGAACACAGATGTCCAGAATACTGTGGAATTATGAAATGAAAACAGAGCTTTTTCGTATTGGCTTCAATGTGGAAGGCATATCCGTGTTCCCCGGGTTACGTCACGCGCATACGGCATCCTCAGAGGCGTTTCGAACCGGAAGTTTAGCGGCAAATTTAAAATGTCACTTTATAAGTTAACCCGGCCGTATTGGCATGTGTTATAATGTTAAGATTTCATCATTGATATATAAACTATCAGACTGCGTGGTCGGTAGTAGTGGGTTTCAGTAGGCCTTTAAGTCCATATTCCACTGTGCGGGAGGTTTTATTTTTTCTTAATTTTTTAGGTAAATCCACATGTGTCCTTTAAAACCATGTTTCAAATCGTACTGTCTCTTGACTTTGCAACCCGGACGATTGATCGGTACCATTGTTCCTTGGGTGCACAGTCATAGACTACACAGAGATACATCAGTGGCTGTAGCTATAGGCACCAATCTACATTTCTGCCAGTGGGTGTATATTTAAAATATATATATATAGACGCTCAGCGAAGTTAATATCCCATATGATTTGTGGCTTTATTATTTTGTAAAACGGACCAAACTCGCCACAAAATTAACTACAACAAGATTTATTTAAAAAAAAATATTTTAAAGATTGAAAGTTGCCAACTTGCCATCAATACCACGTCGGCGCCTATGGCTGTAGCCACGTCTTTGTGCAGCATAAACACAAATAACAATTCCTATTGTAACAGGATATATATATAGTATAACTTGTATTTATGATTATTATATGCCCTGTGATGAGGTGGCGACTTGTCCACGGTGTACCCCGTCGACCGCCCGAATGCAGCTGAGATAGGCTCCAGCTGCCCCCGTGACCCCAAAAGGGACAAGCGGTAGAAATGGATGGGATATGTCAATTTATCAAGCAAGCACCAGTGACTCTTACACCATGGTAATGCGCACTTTAAAACAGTAGGTGGTGGTGTAGCAATATGTTGTGTCGTGAGCGAAGAAGACCACAAACAAACATGGCGACCGCCGGGGACAACTCGGTAGGCATGAAGATGCTTCAATTTCTCAAACTAATCGGACAGCTTAAAGTAAGGCACAGTTCGCGACAAAGTCCTTAATTTTTAATGCATGTACATTAGTTTCCATGCCTTTTAAAAGGTCTTAAATCTACGAGTGTATTATTAATGTAGTCTACATGTTAAAAGTGCACCCGTATTCAGCCCAAACCCATGGACATATTTCCTATAATAGAACGACGAAGGCGTGTTGTCAATAACACGACGTCACATATCAATCAATAATATATTAAGAAATGTTAAATTACCTTTACTTCCGCAGAGGGTTCCTCGGACAGGCTGGGTGTACAGAGAGGTGAAGGAGCCAGAGAGTGTGTCAGACCACATGTACCGCATGGCCCTCATGTCTCTCACCATCACTGACCCCACGGTGGACAAGGACAGGTGAGCTCTTTCACGCAGTCAGCTGTCTCTTTGGACACGGGCTGCCCTCCTATTGCCTGACTTCAGGTGCATGAAGCTGTCTCTAGTCCATGACATGGCCGAGTGCATCGTGGGAGACATCGCCCCGCTGGACAACGTCAGTAAAGCTGAGAAACACAGGCGAGAGGAGGTGAGTGAGTGGGCTGGTCTTCTGTTCGTTTTAGTCGTTATAAACTCATTTCCCTCAGGCAGCCATGAGGCAGCTGATAAGTTTCACTCCAGGCAGCGTTGGACAGGAGTTGTATGGCCTGTGGGAGGTAGAAATGATCGTTTACTTCACACAATGTCCGCCTCATATGAACAACTGCTTTCATGGAGGAAAATGTTTACTATTCAGGAGTACGAAAACCAGAGCAGCCCCGAGGCCAGGCTGGTGAAAGAGTTTGACCGCCTGGAGATGATCCTGCAGGCTCACGAGTATGAGGAGTTGGAGGGAACGCCGGGAAGGTTGCAGGAGTTTTTCGACTCCACTGAAGGTGAGTCCGTCGCCTCGTTGTGGCAACCAGCATATTGTTGATTTGCGTCTTCTTTAGGTCATTTCCAGCACCCGGATGTGCTTCAGCTCGTCAGCTCTTTGAACGACGAAAGGAAAAGTCATATGACACGTTCAGCAAATATCTCTGGGAAGTCGCAGCCGCAAGCTTCTTTACATGCTTCGTGACATAAAACTAAAAGGTGGGGGCACATAATGCACACATACAATTCCATTAAAAAAAAAAAGTTAAAATGATACAAAGTCTCCTATTTATTTTTAAAGGGGAAGACTACATTAGACTTCAATGTACAAATTGTACGTTATTTTGTATTAACACTTTATTGTTGACAGATCAGGTTAAAACTAGTTGAGAAAGTAATGACACGCAGTTAAAACAATCCTATCGCTGTCTTTAATAAAGTTTTTTCAAATTATAAGACAGGTCCTGAGAGTCACTTTTATTTCAACATGTAAAAGACGGTTACCTTCAAATGTTGACATGAAAATACATCTCAGCAAACAATAGGAAAAAGGATATGACAATGTTCTTCCGCCCGATTGTAGCTGAGATAGGCTCCAGCGCCCCGTGACCCCAAAAGGGATAAGCGGTAGAAAATGGATGGATGGATATGACAATGTTAAATACATTTACACTATACAATGTGTGCCGGCCCTGCGATGAGGTGGCGACTTGTCCAGTGTGTACCCCGCCTACCGCCCAAATGCAGCGGAGATAGGCTCCAGCGACCCCGAAAGGGACAAGTGGTAGAAAATGGATGGATGGACAATGTGTGCCACCTTAATGAGCCCACATTGTTCATATTCTAATACAATAAATATTCAATCAGATAGCTTTAGCAATCTTTCCTTCCTTCAGCATCATGTCATTCTCCTGAGTGCTTAAATTTCAGATACAACTAAATGAGGGTTACTGTGCATGCAATGTGCTGTAAATTTATTGCGCGTGGCCCCTTATTAACCTTGTGTGAAAACAATGATGAATAAAACACGATCCAGCTTTCAAATGTCTTGCAGCAGCAGCATGTTAGTATTGAACTATGTTTTATATCACATCCTATTGTTTTTTTACACAAATGTTATACCTAACAGAGCTACAATATATTTTAAGATATAGATGTTGTGCAGCATAATTGACTGTTTCTTATAAAGTATGAATACAAAAGTGAGCACTCATGTGATGTAATGTTGATTAGTGGCCACTAGGTGTCAGAAGACAACTCACTCACTTACAAATATCTTATCAACGACTTTGCACAGTTACAGCATATTTAGAATGTGTTAGAAGACAAATTAATAAATACTGTTTGGAGTCATTTTAGTCTACTGGGGCCTATCTGGCATGTCAGTCAAGTCGTTGTTGGGCGTGTCCTGAGAGCTGGCCTTGGCAGCTGAGGAGAGAACATCCTCAAAGCTTCCACCCGTGCCCGAACCACCGACTCTGGTCTAGGAAACGTAAACAATAAATGTTTAAGATTCCATAAAGTACAACTTTTGAAAAAAAGTATCACCCGCAAATGGAATATTTGTACACACCTTGATAGTGCTCACTGTACTCTCAACTTTCTCCTCAAAAGACTTGAAGCTGGGCGAGTTTCTGTAAAGAAATACGATCAGGTCAAAAAATAATTTCTACCAAAATATTCAGTCTTTAAAGCCATGTTACAAGGTTTAAAAAATATTAATACCATTCATTGTAATGTCTCCTAATAGGAAGAACAAGATCTCTGTTGCTGCCGTGGCAACCCTTCGTCACCTACTTTAGTAGTCTTTAAAGTAACTGGTGGACCAGCCAGGGCACCTCTAGCTAGCATTAGCATCTGTGGCTAGTATTCAGTATTAGCTGTTCATATATAAACACGAAATAAAAATGAATCAGATCATGTTCATAATTAGCATTAGCCTTGAGCATGTAGCCCTCCACACACACACACACACACACACACACACACACACACACACACACACACACACACACACACACACACACACACACACACACACACACACACACACACACACACACACACACACACACTCTCGGTTACCTCATGGCGGGCATGCTGACAGAGTGTGTGATAGAGTAGCTATCCACCCGGAGAGAGAGCATGGCGAGAGGGGAGACAGACCAGAGTTAGTTGTTAGCACATTTATTGACAAGCACACAAAGGGACAGACATCATTACTAAGATACTACTAATCACACATTCTATGCCTCTAATAAGCAAATGTGGTGTATTACATTTTCTTACATTATATTACATTACATTGTTAGCACATTTATTGACAAGCACACAAGGGACAGACTTTATTTCTAAGGTACTACTAATCACACATTATATGCCTCTAATAAGCAAATGTGGTGTATTACATTTTCTTACATTACATTACATTGTTAGCACATTTATTGACAAGCGCATGGAGTGACAGACATCATTGCTAAGGCACTACTAATCACATGTTCTATGCCTTTATTAAGCAGATGTGTTGTATTACATAGAATTACATAATATGTTAGCATGTGCAGGTTCTTACCCAATGGAACCGGACCTTGGTGGTGCATGCAGGACACAATTAAGGTTTAATTGAAGATAACAACTGTAAAGAACCTGCACTGTTATTTGGGGTTGACTTCCTGCTCGCTGTTCACAAGGGAAGATGCTCCAAAATACACACATTCAAATCAAACCGGAATTTGTTAGAACTTAAGCAAACCAAACGCGTGAAAAAAAAGTGTATAACAAAACTCATTTATGCATATTCAGTTTAACAGCACTATCTAATGGTGATCACCAATGTCTTTACATGTTTAACATTGTGCTAAAACATGCCACACAAGCATAACCATAGAAAAGAGTGCAAAACATGCTTTATATTTCCAAACACACACACAACCACACTCACACAAACACACACATACCTGCTGGGGAACAGTAAGTGTAGACCAGCCATGCTGTATGAACAACAATGTTTAGAATGTGCTTCCCTAATTTAATATGCCCTACGCAAACTACACCCACCATTAATTAAAATTATTATTTTTATTAGTATATATTTTCTTAACAAAGTCAGGATTTATTTTAAGGTGTATTAGCAGGTGTACCTAATGAACTGTCCCCTGAGTTATTTTCAAGGACATTAGCAGCAATAAAAGTAGCATTAGGGGATAAAAGCAAGTGTAAGTGTGTACCTCATGTCTCCAAACTTCCTGTTGATGGCGCTGCCCAGGGTGCTGAAGGCCACTGAGGTCTTCTGTCCAGCTGAGTTTAGCGTCTCTGACGTCCTCTTGTAGCTGGCCAGCAAACAACATCAGAGAACAGGATGTACTGTTGCATACTATTTATTTGATATCAGTAACAAACCTTGAACTTGCAGCTTTTTATCGTGGTAGTGTTGATTTAATTTACAATAAAGACAAAGTGTTACCCAATCTGTGTGATCATTGATCTGCATTATACATGAGGAAGGTTAGTGTGCTCATCGATCTGCAGGCTGCAGTAACTTGATCATACCTCCAACAACAACCACCCTCATTTACTCTTCTTTCAGCAAATTTGAATCTGCAATGTACTTCTTTCTAGTGGTAGTAACAGTACAAGGTGTACTAGTAGTAGTAGTACAAGTACATAACAAAAGTAGTGGTGGTGGTTGTAGTAGTAATAATAATGCAACACCTGGGAACATATGGAATCAGTAGACTTGTGGGATGTTCTTTCAGTTGTTTAATTTTGTAAAGAAAAATAAGATTACAAACATTTATTTTTAGTCGTTGGTAAGCACAAACATGTATGAGTATTATTTTTGGAGAAGGAGCGCAGTGATTAAAGTATTCAAAAGTAATAATGGGCTTGTTTTTTTTCCGGAGAAACCTGCATATGAAATGAGGCTGGGCACCCTCACTCCAACTCGGACACATAAGAGATAAAAGATTTAAACAGAGGACAATGAGCCTCAACAATCTTTACGTTCTGAAATTTTTTTACCGGTATAAAAACTGGCTCTGACGAGCTACAAACCAGTTTGGCTTCAACAATGGCGGCAGCTTACTTCAATCTCTTGTCCATTGGATGTGCTCGTATGGATCTATTCCACCAATTTAACTTTTTTTTTTCTCGAGGAAGCAAGCCTTTGGAATAAGGTACAGTTTGTCTCGGTACAGTCCCATTTTACTCTAGTTTGTTGCTCTCTCTTGACATCTCACGGGTACAGTATAGCCATGTAAACAAAATCTTTGGCCAACAAAAATGGCTATTGCGGCCCCACAGTACATTGCGAAATCATGTTCCCTTTTCAGCCCTATATTACCATCCAATGTTTTTTGTTCTTGGTCTAAATTTTAGACAGCGGACTGAACAATTACCGTTTTTTTGCAACATTTTGTGATTTACCTTCTTTAAGAAGTTTAATAATCCTCTCCTTTGTTTCAATTGATATCCCTCGTGTTTGAACCATGATTAATGTCAATCCACCTGGTGCAACAGCTCTCCAAAGTGTGAACACTCCTTTTTAACTGCAAAATAATGAACACATTTAATCTGATGCAGATATTAGTTTTGGAAATGAAAATTGACAGGGTGATTCCATCATAAATTGCTCAGAATTGAGTGATTCCATAATTTCTTCACTCTGATCTAATGAAAATGTTACTACCGCAATTTATTTTCTTGATTTTTTTTGTGTTTGAAGCCAGATAGTTAATATTTGAAATGTCTATAGTTTTGTACCATGCATTCTGTTTTTTTTCTACAAAATTAAACAACTGAATGAACATCCTTAAAGTCTGGTCATTCCATAAGTTTTACCAAAGATTGTAGTGGCAGTAGTAGAAGCTCGAGGTGGGGGAAATAATCGATTTTTAGATACATCGCAATTCGGACAATTATAAAATCGATTACTAAACGTCATCCCACATCAGAGCAAGAAAAAACTCTACCCAATGGGAACAACAAGAAACCTTGGAAGGGACCGCAGATGTGGGGACCCCTCCATATCATCTCTGAATAACGGAATTAAACTTGAAAAATGCTTTGGTAGTGGTTTATATTTCAAGATCAGTGATTCGCTCATGTAGCTGTCCCTCATAAAAGGGATTCAGCTTCAGACAGATCTTCCAATCATCATGTGGAAGATCAGCATCCAGGCCAACAGAGGCCGAGCTCACTCTTCATACACTTTCAGGGATGCTCGGCATCCGTGGGTGGGACAAAGCCAAGCATTCATCCAATGATTGTTTAGTTTGGCTGCAGTGGAAAAACCCAGTCTATGCTACCCCACTGAAGTCAATGGACCCACAGCTTCAATACTCTTTAATGCACTGTGATGCTACCACAATGATTGAGAAGAAAGTCGCGTCAAAGTCACCAGAGTCGCTAATTCTGAACAAAAGGTGAACGCATTCTAGCGTACATTTAGTCAATGGAAAGTAAACACAAAAGTACATATCTGACCATGTTTTTTTTCTTCATTTTAGGGAAAGCTGAGCTTCCCTTGCAGTCTTACAGCAATCGCCATAGAGTAGTAATGATAGTAGTAGTGGTAGTAATAATAACAGTAGTAGTAGTAGTATTCTTACGCAGTAGAGCTCTGCATGTCCTGCCATCCTCGAGTGAAGTTGTTGCGTATTTCAATGAGAGGATTAATTCCAAGTTTGTGTTTAAGTTCACTGTGTTGCTTCTCTTTAGACGCCAACACTTGCTTCAAAGTACTGATCTCCTCCTCCAGCTGGAGCACAAACACACATTTGATTGTGTATACTATCATGTACTGCTGTATTTCAACATGTACTGCTGTATTTGTGTCTTCTTACTCTAGTCAGTTCTTGTTGTATTTCTTCTCGCTCTGCTTCAGTCAGAATGATGTGTGACGCCGTGTACTCGTCTGCTTCTCTCAGAGGGTCCGAGTCCAGGAAACCTGAAATACGCCATCAAGGTCAACAAATATACGTTGTCAAACAAAAAACATCGAAATCACGGCCTCATAGAAGTGCGGCCTCATTTTTAAAAATTCCTCCCTGACATATTTTGAAAATAAAATAAATGCATTATTAATGATACAAACCCTGTTTCCATATGAGTTGGGAAATTGTGTTAGATGTAAATATAAACATAATACAATGATTTGCAAATCCTTTTCAACCCATATTCAATTGAATGCACTACAAAGACAAGATATTTGATGTTCAAACTAATAAACTTTATTTTTTTTTGCAAATAATAATTAACTTAGAATTTCATGGCTGCAACACGTGCCAAAATAGTTGGGAAAGGGCATGTTCACCACTGTGTTACATGGCCTTTCCTTTTAACAACACTCAGTAAACGTTTGGGAACTGAGGAGACACATTTTTTAAGCTTCTCAGCTTCTTTCCCATTCTTGCTTGATGTACAGCTTAAGTTGTTCAACAGTCCGGGGGTCTCTGTTGTGGTATTTTAGGCTTCATAATGCGCCACGCATTTTCAATGGGAGACAGGTCTGGACTACAGGCAGGCCAGTCTAGTACCCCCACTCTTTTACTATGAAGCCACGTTGATGTAACAAGTGGCTTGGCATTGTCTTGCTGAAATAAGCAGGGGCGTCCATGGTAATGTTGCTTGGATGGCAACATATGTTGCTCCAAAACCTGTATGTACCTTTCAGCATTAATGGCGCCTTCACAGATGTGTAAATGACCCATGTCTTGGGCACTAATACACCCCCATACCATCACAGATGCTGGCTTTTCAACTTTGCGTCTATAACAATCCGGATGGTTCTTTTTCCTGTTTGGTCCGGCAGACACGACGTCCACAGTTTCCAAAAACAATTTGAAATGTGGACTCGTCAGACCACAGAACACTTTTCCACTTTGTATCAGTCCATCTTAGATGAGCTCAGGCCCAGCGAAGCAGACAGCGTTTCTGGGTGTTGTTGATAAACGGTTTTCGCCTTGCATAGGAGAGTTTTAACTTGCACTTACAGATAAAGCGACCAACTGTAGTTACTGACAGTGGGTTTCTGAAGTGTTCCTAAGCCCATGTGGTGATATCCTTTCCACACTGATGTCGCTTGTTGATGCAGTACAGCCTGAGGGATCAAAGGTCACGGGCTTAGCTGCTTACGTGCAGTGATTTCTCCAGATTCTCTGAACCCTTTGATGATATTACGGAGCGTAGATGGTAAAATCCCTAAATTCCTTGCAATAGCTAGTTGAGAAAGGTTTTTCTTAAACTGTTCAACAATTTGCTCATGCATTTGTTGACAAAGTGGTGACCCTCGCCCCATCCTTGTTTGTGAATGACTGAGCATTTCATGGAATCTACTTTCATACCCAATCATGGCACCCACCTGATCCCAATTTGCCTGTTCACCTGTAGGATGTTCCAAATAAGTGTTTGATGAGCATTCCTCAACTTTATCAGTATTTATTGCCACCTTCCCCAACTTCTTTGTCACGTGTTGCTGGCATCAAATTCTAAAGTTAATGATTATTTGCAAAATAAAAAATGTTTATCAGTTTGAACATCAAATATGTTGTCTTTGTAGCATATTCAACTGAATATGGGTTGAAAATGATTTGCAAATCATTGTATTCCGTTTATATTTACATCTAACACAATTTCCCAACTCATATGGAAACGGGGTTTGTATATTATTAGATTTGGCACTACTTTGCTTTGTTCGCTATAACACAAAGCTAAGATGTTTTGTTCAGATAGTTTAGCATCTATTAAACTACATTGGTTTTAGAAGTCAATTTATGAAATATAAAAAAAAAATGGCACCCATACTTTATTTTTTCTGCATGCTATGCTCCTGTTAAAGATCAACTAAGTGTGCATTGTTTTTTTTTGTCTTTTTTCTGATGCCACCACAGAAAGGCCTCAGTGATAGCAGTAAAGTGAGATGACAACTATAGAACAGTCCCTCAAGGATTTCGCAATGTCACGATTGCACAAATTCACGCAAATTTAACTAATCACTGTGATTTATGCATGGCCCTGCAACTTTATTCAATGCCTGCAACTTCCCCGCACATTTTGGCCAGTCAGTGTTATTTTTCAACCAAATTTGTCTTGGAGCGACACTTAAACACACGTCAACTGTCTAATGAAAACTTAAGTTTGTTTCTTTTGTAGACGAAACAGGAACAACACCGTGTAGCAATATATCAACTTTTTATTGCTCAAACGACACAATTGTTGTCCTCCCGCATAGCTCAGACCTGCCTGTTCCTGTCTACAGTGCTAAGTATTACATAAACATTGACTTCCTAGTTTAAATGTATTTATATATTTAACATTTATTTATCCAAGGTAAGACAATTAAGGACAGATTTTTATTTGCAATGCTGACCTAGCAACGAGGCAACATTTACATGTTAGAGATGTTGATGTGTGATGATAATCTCTCATCGTCTCTCATTTACCAACAGAAAATAGCGCCATAGATCACTCTCAACAGTTCACATATGCTTTTAATGTGTGGGGGTAAATGTGTTGGACCATAAACAAATGAATGTTTAAGATGGACTAACACTTTTCAAGTGTAAATCATACACAGACGCTGCTCTATAGTCAAAGCTATCTATCGATCTGTGTGCCTCTTCTAATTGTTTTACAGCTTTCTTTAGTAGTCTTATCGTACTTACAAAGCACCCTCTCTTTGTTTTACCGCTACACTTTCAGCGAGCTAGCTGCAAACCTAGCTAAGCTAAGCGAGTCCCGGTCCAAAGCCCCCTGCTCCGAAGACAGCAAGAACTCGACTCGGTGAAAGAAATATCGTGAGCATGGCTTCCTGTTCTTCATGCACTCTTCTCATGGATAAATTGGCACCTGCAAGAGGGCCATGTCCGCCAGTTAGAGCAGAGTAACTTCTTAAATTTAGACGCGCTAGACACATGTTTGCTAGCGCTAGCTGTATCGAGCTAAATAACCCAATTTGTAGTAGCCCTAAACAGCCTATAAACTACGGTGAGCTTAGCCTTTTAGCTAGTCTTACACACCACACCTTACACACCACACCTTTGTTATAGGGGACTCCATTACTCGGAACATACAGGCCAAGTTATCTGTATTCCTGGGGCCAGAGCACCCGACATTGAAGCTAATCTTAGGGAACGGACTCGCAGCAGGAGTAGGAAACATTCTATTCATGCATTCCCAGATGTGGGTTTAGATCCAGGAATTTTGTTATAGTTTGTGAAGCCTTTTAAGGCACATGTGATTAAGGGCTATATAAATAAATTTTTATTGATTAATTGAGAGATATCCCCAACTTGTGCAATTCAGGTCACGGGTCGCAAAACTACTGCCCATGAATTGTCCCAAGTTTGAATGAATTAAGAGATACTGAAATTTAGTCTGCCACCCGATAGGTGAGGTCCACAGCAAATATTATTGACTATATACACTACAGGAATATATGTCTTGCACAGACTAAATATAAAAGGTACTAATTTAGACAACATTTCCAAATCATGATCCAATCAATCAAAAACCAACACAGAACGTTAAAACATGTGATTCAAAATCACACGACTTGGTTAAACATGTGATACAAAAACACACAACTTGCCCACTGAACTCTGTGGACATTATAAAAAATGTCTAATAGTACCATACACAATTCAAAAATACACCAATTTAACCCATTTACTCGGCCTGATGGGTAATAATATGCAAAACACTCTCCACACTTCGACATGTTTGGCGAATTTCAGTTGCTTGAGGGACATCTATAGAAAATGTATGGATGGATATTTCTGATGGATTACAAAATCTTCAGGAGGAAAGTAAACAAGGTAGAAATGGTTCACATACTCTAAATCAGGGGTCACCAACGCGGTGCCCGCGGGCACCTGGTCACCCGTAAGGACCAGATGAGTCGCCCGCGGGCCTGTTCTAAAAAAAAAATAAAAAAATAAAAATAAAAAAAATTAAAAAATTGTTTTTTATAAAATTAAATCTACATAGAAAAAACACAATATACACTTTCAATCAATGCATCAACCCAAACAACCTCCCCCATGCACACTCATCCACACCCACTCACACAAAAGGGGTTACCGTATTTCCTTGAATAGCCGCAGGGGCGTTAATTAATTTAAAACCTCCTGTCACTCCTGCGTTTACCGGAAACCGGCGGGATGGCCGTGCATGCGGTAATTATTTTAAAACCTCTTCTCACTCCGGCGTTTACCCAAAAGGAATCCATAAAATTTAGGCGTGCGCTTTGAGTGTGATGTAAGCATACCATCATGAAAAGCACATTTAATTAAAAAAAAACGTTATTATGGTCTTACCTGTACTTATAAATGGAGTCCATTTGCAGCTCCTTCTGACCAAAAGCATCGATAACTTGTTTATAGAAGTCTTCCTTATTTTCTTTCTTCAGTTTTAAAAGTCTCTGTTTCGATGGAGATATTCCTTTAATTATTACCTCCTGCTTCGATTGAAAGTCCAGTTTAGAAAACTGTTTTATTTTAGATACCGGTATGTAATCCTCCATGTTAAAAGTTCAGGCAGAGGAAAAAAAAAAATCTCTTGCTGCGTGTGTTCACTTCTTCTGCAGTACCGGAAGTCGCAAGAAGGATCACTAGCGCGGCAGCGCCCTCTACCACCAGGAGGCGGGAGTCATTTAATGACTTATACAGTATTTCACACACGCAGCTACGGTATATTAATAAAACATAGCTGCTTACTGTTCTCTTTAGCATACTGTACCGGTATTCAATAGCTTGGACCTTAAATCCTACTGAAAAGCTCTTTATCTTTTTTCCTTTGTGCGATTGTAAACTACTGAAAGCAGCTTCCTCCATTTTGAAAATGAGGACAGATGCGTCACTCGTGACGTAACGAATTTGACCCGGTGGAAGTTCTAGACATATGCTAAATATTTTGCGAAACGAGTTTGACCCGGCGAAAATTATAGACATGCGATAATAAAATTAATATTTTGCGAAACGAATTTGATCCAGCTTCAATAATAAACCGGCGATAAGGCCAAGCATGCGTTAATTATTTTGAGAAACGAGTTTGACCCGGCAGTAATTCTAGACGTGCGAATACTATATTCCCTGCGCCAATTCAAGGAAATACGGTATTTCTTTCTGCTACCAATATTCTGGTTCCCACAACATAGACAACACATCTGCAAGGGACACAGTCCCTGAAGCACACATGATTGTATAGGCTGCTGGTCCACTAACATTTTCATTAATTACTATTTTTTATGTAATTATTTTTATATTGTTTTACTTTCTTTTTTTCCCAAGAAAATGTTTTTTATTTATTTATCTTATTTTATTTTATTTTTTAAAAAAGGGCCTTATCTTCAACAGACCAGGTTGTCAATGAAATTAGATTTGTTTAAAGGGTTTTTTAAACCAGGCCCAGTCCAGATAATGTCCAAGTCGGACTCAGCAACACACACCTTCATTCATGTACACAGAAAAAATTAGGGAACACAACAGATTGCATATAATTTATAAACAAAATTACATTTTCAAAATAAGCATTTATGTACAGTCCAGATTATGTCCAGGTCACTCAAATTAGGGAACACAACAACAGATATCATATAATCTATAAACATAATTATACTTTCAAAATAAGCCTTTGAGGACTTCTCATCTTTTTTTAATGTTTTTTGGCATCATTATCGTTTTCAACCATGTAACTTTCTAAAATTAGAAAATACTGAATACATGTTTTAAAGAAAGTAATACTAAGTGAATATCTGTTTTTGGCCTTAAAAATAAACATTTTACCGAGTACTATAATTAAATTGACTAAATCATGATTGTCAATGAACTCTCCTAAAATAACAGAAACCACATTAAGCTTCATAAACACACCAATCCTTAAACACATTTTTTCAACTTCCACCCAAAACAAAGACACAATATGACAATACCAAAACAAATGCAGGGTGGATTCAGGCTCCTGACAACAAAATCGGCAATCATCTGACTCTGTCATATTCCATAATTTTAACATTTTCCCTTTGGGTAAGAAGTTATAAATAATTTTAATTTGAAAATAACGATTTTGCACATCGATAGTGGTTTTATAGATTAGTTTGAATATGGCATCCCATGGCAACGGGCAGTCAAAAAAGTCCTCCCATTTTCCATTTGTGTTGTATGAGGCAGCCTTCAAAGATTTCTTTATTAAATAAAAATTATATATTTTTCTATTTATTTTAGTTCCTTTTTGCCAACTAGAATTTCTTATTAGAGGTTTACAAACCAATAATTTAGTAGTTCCATCATTAATTATTTGTTTCCATCTTTTCCCAATTACTCCAGTTAGTTGATAAAATGAAAAGCTTGAGCAAGCATCACCATACATAGCTCTAAATTCATCATACTTCATAATTTTACCATTCTCATTGATAATATCATTGACAAAAATGATTCCTCTTTCAAACATATTTTTCCAAAAGAAAGGCTTTCCATCTATTACAATATTAGAGTTCATCCATATTAACTGCTGCAAAATATCGTCTCTTTTTTCTGGCACATAAAATTGAAAACACCGCTATGAGTGGATTGTTTTCTTTATGAACCCCGCCATGTTTCCCAGCAGACTCTCTGGGAGGGGATCACTTGTAAAAAAGGATACAATTTCTTTTGATACAGTACATGTTTTTTGTCCAACAGGACATTTGTGTACCACTCAATGTTGAAATACATCTTTGGAACAATTGATGCTTTTAAAGACAGACACATAGCTTCAAGATTGAGAAGTTTCAGGCCCCCATATTCATACTCTTTGTACAAAACCTTTCTTTTAATCTTTTCTGGTTTGCCGTTCCAGACAAAATCGAACACCCTCCGCTCATAAATCTTAAAAAAGTTTTGTGATGGAGCTGGTAATGACAAAAACAAATAAATAAATTGAGGAATAATTAACGAGTTGGCAATAGACATTTTACCATACAAGGTTAGGGATTTCCCTTTCCATAATTGCATAATTTTGTCCAGCTTTCTTAGTCGATTATCATAATTTACTGAGCCTAGATCTTCCAGATTTTCTGGGACAACAACACCAAGTATGTTAACTGGTCCATCTGTCCACAAAACAGGCACTTTGCATTCCATTCGAAAGGACGTTCCCTTTAGATTTCCGATCCTTAACATTTTACATTTATCATAATTAAGCTTAAGGCCAGATTGCTGTGAAAATATGTCCAAAAGATTAAGAAGGTTCCGCAAACAATGAGGAAAAATCGTATCTTTGTGAATCAGCCTTTTCTTACATGAACTTCATCAAGAACAAACACAGAACACGCCTCACTGATGCACATCTGCAAGACTCACTCAGAGTTGCAGTGTCAAGTTATACACCAGAGTAAAACACACTAGTTAACAGCATGCAATGCCAGGCTTCCCACTAACTGACAAAGAAACAGATAACATATTTGGTGTCCAGTTCAAAGTGTGACATGATTTAAAAATTTGAGAGTTTACTTTTGTATTTTACATGAGTTATTATTTGTACAAACATGGTGCAAAGTAATTCATGATTTGTTAAAAAATGTTAGTGGCTAGCTAGTTAAAATGGGATATTGTGATTTCACAAGACTGTCTTAGAAGTGATCATTTGAAAATGTTCAATTTGAAAAATGTGCACTTAGAGAAAATATAAAAATAAAGTGTTGCATATTGATATTTATCTGTTTCTATATATATTTATTGTGAGAAATCATTAAGATGATCAGTGTTTCTACAAAGATAAATATCATTAATTATTAATAATAACAGAGTTAAAGGTAAATTGAGCAAATTGGCTACTTCTGGCAATTTATTTAAGTGTGTATCTAACTGGTAGCCCTTCGCATTAATCAGTACCCAAGAAGTAGCCCTTGGTTTCAAAAAGGTTGGTGACCCCTGCTCTAAATGTTCAATGTTTTATCGTTTATACTTCATATTGTAGTGGCGGACAATCTTATCCAGCGTGCACATTTTGGCGGGCAATCTTAATTGCCGGATTTAGCAAGCACATTTTTGGGTGGCGGGCAATTTTATTCGGCGCGCACACATCCGGGTGGCTGACATTATTTTTTGATAGATGATGACCGATGACGAGTGGCCAAGTTTCAGATGTCCGTGGTCCTTCACTTAACATAAGTTATTTTAGTTACAATATTTTTTTTTTACACAAGCGTGTTTAAAGTGCTTGCCTGCCAACACAAAACCAGGCGCATTCATCTGTTTTGAACGTATTTCAATCCCACCATCTTTTGTTATTCCACTGTGACTCTAGTTTTACTCAGTCCAGGTCATTTATTTGTTGTGTAAATACTGTTAAAGGCACACTGTGTAATACTTAAAATTATTCTGTTGCCACCAATGAATGATTTGAATGAGGACCTAATCTGTTTAAATTGAAATAAAAGGTTTATGAATGTTACACTTTTACTTTATTAAGGAGGAAATTTGACATACTGTATTTGTATTTTGCGCCAAATGTTGAAATTTGTCTGACGCACTGTAATAGCTCAATACTTTGTAATTTTGTTAATGTCAGCACATGTCTTACAAGAAGATTCACTCCATACTTGGTGGTGGTAACCGTGGTAAACTACTATAGTAGCTACAGCTGCTCCAGGGGTAGACTGACTGTTAAATTGGTGCCACCCCTAAAAAAAAGTCCTGGAACAAACTATTCTTTATTTGTTTTGGATTGCTGCATCTTGTTGTCTTTTGAAATATCCTTTTAGTTTTTTCGATTGTTGCCAAATAATGTTTCTGAACTTTTCCTTGCCCTAGTTTGCATTTTAGACAAGACTGTTACGTAATGTGTGGATGTGGCTTTAATCTGGATTAACAGACATAGATTATGTTGTTCTCGCACTGTACACACACACACGCACACGCACACGCACGCACACACACAATGCAATAAAACATAAGTGAAACAGAAACCTTAATTTGTTTTTGCACGAAACTGCTTCATCACATAAAACATGACTCATCAAGTCAGAGGCAAACATGTGAGAATTGAAGATGACAAAAGTGCTCATAAAAAGGTGAGAACAAAAGTTATGATAAAGTGTACCTAATGAGAGATGTCTTGTGTCTTGATGCAGCAGAGGAGTAAAGGATTATTATTCACACTTGTATTTCACTACTAGCACACTGTCTTTCTACACTAAACTACAAAACATGGACGCTCACTACAAGCAGGTTTCCACCACTACTGCATCCTGCTACTTTACCACTTCTTCCTCTGTCCACCTATCTACAAGTCCCAGTCATCTGAGTGACACTCTGACGCTTCGTAGTTATCACCGTTTTGAAACGTCTGATTGTAATCTGAGCACCTGCTGGTCACCTCCTCACCAGAGGGGGCAGTCTTGCTCTGTGTCAAGCCTGCACAGTCATATTCAAGTATAATTTTTTTTTTTTTTATACCAAAATATGTCATAAAATAGGATTTTAATGACGTGGCACAATTATTTTATTAAGCTAATCCTCAACGTTTACGACACACTGATAAACAATTAAGACGTTCCCATTCAAGATGTCTCCCAAGCTTGAGGAAGGCTCTTCTGATGGCAGTGTGTCAAAGAAAAGGAAAGGAAAGTGACAAGTTGATCATCATTAAGGATAAAGAAGGTGTGAAAGGATCTGCTTCTATATAATAGACCGTGACAACTAAGTAGCATAGTGGTCTCAATATTGACACTTTCTGTCTTTACTGAACACATAACTTTGTGTGTTCTGTGTGACTGATTACGTGTGAATTTAGGTTGAAGTTCTCACCTAAACTAAAAGTCAAAGAAACAGAACTCGTACTGTAGGTAGACAGAGTACTGTACGTGTTGGCTGCCTAAAAGGGCTGTTGAAGTAACTGAAAGTAGACAGCATAAAAGATGAAGACAAACTGAGCATTTTACAAAACTGTTTCTTTGCATTTTCCCCCGCACACTTAAACTTCTTTAAAAAAAAAAAATCTCAATTGGCACCTCACCACAAAAGCACCTGAAGACGCTATCACTGGCGTATTGTGCATGTAGCGCATGTAAAAGTGGTAAAGTACATTTTTTACGTTTGGTGTGGCGTAGATTTGGCTGAAAATTGGAGTCGGCCACATAAAAATAAATGAATAAATTCATAAAGAGTGGGCAAAATGTGCTTTTTAGTATTTTCCCCTACAATACAATCACCACCATGTAGAATTTCACACGAGATGTTAGCATATGTGGAATTGTTTATTGGTTTATTGTTTCCGGTGGTATAGCTCGGTTGGTAGAGTGGCCGTGCCAGCAACTTGAGGGTTCCAGGTTCGATCCCCGCTTCCGCCATCCTAGTCAATGCCGTTGTGTCCTTGGGCAATACACTTTACCCACCTGCTCCCAGTGCCACCCACACAGGTTTAAATGTAACTTAGATATTGGGTTTCACTATGTAAAGCGCTTTGAGTCACTAGAGAAAAAGCGCTATATAAATATAGTTCACAATTCACTTCACTTTCCCTTCACCAAAGATTGTATCTGTTTACAAACAATTCAGAGACCAACCAGAATAGCTTACCTGCATTAAACTAATAAGCAAAACTAATATTTTCCCCTGTGAGTGATAATGATGACTCCTGGATTCCAGGCGTCTCAAACTCCATTTACCTGGGGGCCGAATTGAGAATCACATTTTAACCATGTGACTAAATTTGTTAACTTCTTCTACCAAAGTGACCCTGGGCTATGGTATTAAAACTGTCAAATTCAATGTAAAAATTGAATATTTTGGACACTGTTGAGTTCCCCAGGAGGATGTCAGTGACACTTTCGCTTGCTTACAGGAAGTTACTCTTTGTGTTGCTCAATGTGTTTGCTGTGCTGTCATTTTTGTGCCTCCACCGTTATTGTAGGTATTGTTCTTTCTACATCGTAGGATTTAACATTGCAATTGCAGCGTGAATGGGCCCCAAACCCCTGATTTAATCGTTCATGTTTGGGAAGCCTTTACTTTCTTGCGATATTTCTGCTCAGTAGTCTTACCCTGCTCTGCCTGGTGCGTTGTGGGATTAACCCATTCCTCTCCAGGGCCCACGCTGCCCCAGTCCTCGCCCCAAGACTCTGCAGCCAGCAGGCCAAGGCAGCGCGCAGCAAAGGAGACACAAATAAAAAGTTAAGCTAACTTAACTGACGCTGTAGCGGTCACAGGAACTACCGTAATTTCCGGAGTATAAGCCGCACCTGACTATAAGCCGCACCAGCTAAATTTAGGGGAAAATACAGATTGCTCCATATATAAGCCGCACCCGACTATAAGCCGCAGGGTTTTGATGTGTAATTACCGTAGTATATAGGGGTTCCTGCTACCACGGAGGGGATTGTCGGGACAGAGATGACTGTTTGGGAACGCAAAGCGTCCCATTTATTAACAATAAATCTTTCAATCATTCAATCAAACTTTCACATCTTTGACATGGCGAACAGCATTCGTGCAGAGTACAAATAATACAACGGTGCAAAGTAATACAAAGTGCTCACCTGTACGTTATCAAAATAACCAGCCTACCGGTATATGAAAAGTCAGTCTTTAATCATTGTGTCATCGTCTTCCTCCTGCGTACTAAAACCACCGAAATACTCTTCGTCGATGTCGGAGAAGAACAGGCCGTAAATAAGCTGCACCGTTGTATAAGTCGCAGGGACCAGAACGAGGGGAAAAAGTAGCGGCTTATAGTCCGGAAATTACGGTACTAAAGGGAATGTCAAATTTTTATTTTAATTTTAAAGCAGTCTACGAACGTTAGTCAGCCCCTACCAGATTTCACAGGCTTTTTAAAAAATGTGATTATTTTGGCCAGAATGACCAGATTTTGCAGCATCTTTTCAAACATTGCGGCAAAAATTGCAATGATTTGAGAGTAACAGAATATAAGTAGACATAAGTCGGCAGTTTAAACACGTTCCCAGAACTCGTTGTCAAACTACTGTATTATAAAAACAAAAAAATTCTCACAGAAATTGAATGGGCCCATCCGGACAGGGGTTGAAGACTGACTTGCAGCCTTTTGGGATAATTTCTAACCTTGAACTCTTTTTTTAGGCAAATGCTAATGATACTAATAACTAGTATACAAACAGATAGCATGCTAAACAAAAGTACTAAAGTAAGTGCCAATGCAGTTCTATAGTGTCTCTACATCATACTGTGAATATATTTGCATTGGGACATGAGTAAAATAGCTAAAATGCCAGCATGCTGACAGTTTAGCAGGTTAACAAGATAGCAGGAAGTAACCAAATATATGACTCTTAGGTTATTACCTGCAAAATAATTTAATTTTAATGTTAGCATATTAACAAAGAAGCAGTTAGCATATTTGCAAGATGCCGCTAAGTATTGAAATCTAAGATTTTGGGGTTTAAACGCACACAATTAGCTAAAAGTCTTGTATAAACCATCGGAATAAGATGCTAAGGTCACCATAGCATGTTAACATGGGAACAGTTAATACACAAGCACCAGGTAAGGAAATTAATAAATTTCTGGTTCAAACGTACAAAATTTGCAATAAACGGTCAGAATGAAAACAGCGGTAAAACTCCTGACGGTTAGTGTTACCGCTTCAAATTAAAATGATTAAAAAAAAACGTGATTGATAACTGTATTTTGATAAACTCATGGACTGACTGGCACTGGTTTGCTAGCTTTAATGCTCACACGAAAACAAGAGTCATTAACGTATTTCTCATCAAGAAACGATACACCCCAATTTAAAAGTTTATAAAAACATTGCTGTCTGATCAAATAAGCTATTCAATTGTGTACATTGAATCTACAAGCTGTGCTTTATTAGTGTTCCTTATTTTTTTCCATCGAGGAAAAAAGGCAGATGTCTTTTTTATGGTGCGTTCAAGAGTAGGAAACAATGCCCGCCAGAAATAATATATCAATATTTTTTGTTACGCACTTTTCATTTAAATAAATCTTTAAAAGTGCTACAGTACAAACTCATCCATCCATCCATCCATCCATCCATTTTCTACCGCTATCAGTGTCGCGAGGGGTGCTGGAGCCTATCTAAGCTGCATTTGGGCGGAAGGCAGGGTACACCCTGGACACGTCGCCACCTCATCGCAGGGCCATACAGTACAAACCAATATTTAAAACAATAAAAGCTTAGCCATTAAAACCAAGATTAAACCACTATAAGTGAAGCAAAAAAAAACACAAAACAGACAAAATAGTGGGGTTTCAAACAGTGTTGCTATTTATTTGAGTTATCTAAAAAAATGTATTGGTCAAAAGATTTCAGTGTGTGTATAAGTACTTTTTGAGCACATTCAACAATACCGCAATAATAATGATAACCGTGATCATTTTGGTCAAAATGACTGTGATATAAAATTTTCATTTCGTTACATCCTTTTAGTCCCTGGGTTTGTAGACAATGACAAAAAACACCTAAAAAATATTTCGTAAAAACAAGAAAAAGGTCAATCCAATCACTTTTGTATTGTTTATATACTGATACTACACTAGGTATCAATAGTATCGACATCTGGATGGATCATCCCTACTTTACATTAAAGCTTTAGTGGTTAGCTTCTTGTGTTGTCCTGCTCTGTGTGTGTGTAGCATGCTTCGCCATTAATTTTCTTCCAGTGATAATGTTACTTAGAAGAAAAAGTGGTAAGGATTAGTATCTTCGAAGCGTCTTCGCACTGTGGATAGACGCGTTGCTTTCAATTTGGAGCCAGTGTTCTGGCGAAACACGCACCTCATTCATGCAACTCCTACATGTGTGTAACGAGAGATACGCAAACGTATTTGTGACTCGCTCTCACAATCTTCAGCATGGAAACACTAGGACACAACTGGGGTAAAATCCTTGAACATTTCAAAAATGTGAACTACTCATAAGGCTAAACTTGAACTGGCCCCAACATAAAAGTACTTGGGGATTAGTATTGATAAGAACTTGTCTTTTAAATCTCAAGTAGAAAAACATGTAGCTAAACTTAAAATTAAACTGTTTTTTCTCTTCAGAAACAAGTCCTGTTTTTCTTTACAAGTTAGGAAACGCTTGATCCTCACCACTTTTATGCCTTTGCTATATTTTATGGAGACTTGTTTTTACAAATGCGCCCGACACTTTTTTGAAAAAACTTTATTACTGAATGTGGCAACATTGTCCATCATTGCACTTTGCATGCAAAGGCAAACTGTCCATCCTGGTCAGTCCGTAGATTTTCTTGATGGATGTTTTTTATTTATAAATCACTTCTTGGTGATGGTTCCCCCTTATTTATGTTATTTTATGTGTAGAGTCCAGTCGCTACAGTTTGCGGTCACAGGACATTGTTGGGGTGTTGATTTCTAGAGCCAACACTTGGTAAAAAAAAGACTTCAGATTTGATGCTCCATGGTCATGGAATAAATTACAAAAAGATCTGAGGCTACCTGAACTCATCACTTTGGGGGAATTTCAGGCCATTTTAAAAGATTGAGAAGCTGTTTCTATTGGGCACTGTAATTGTTTTGAAATAGTTTTTATCGAGTCATTTTTTTTTTTAATCTATTGGGTGTTTTTATGTCTATGTTGTAAGTAATTTGTGCTTGTAACTATAGTGTGTGACTGATCCTGCTTTTTGTTGTTCTTTGTATTGATGTAACCTGTTTTTGCTGCCTTCTTAGCCAGGTCACTCTTGTAAAAGCGATTTTAATCTCAATGAGTTTTTACCTGGTTAAATAAAGGAGAGCGAATGAACAATTTGTGGAATATCTTTGGTGACACTAAAACAAGTGATGCAGGAATTGACAACAACTGTAGCAAATCATCCAACGTGCTACTTTTACATTTGACTTCCGGGTAAAAGTGAAGTGGTCATATTGTGTGAAGTGCGGTGGTCTAACACATGCAGCCACTTCTAAAGAATATCTTAAACATAAGAAACAAGTGTGCAAGTCAAATCTGTCACATCCATTTTCATTTGACAAAATGCCAGATAAAAGGCATACGTCCAAAACACTCATCTGCCTTCTTCCTCCTCCTCTTTTTGTCTGGCCGTGAATAGCTCTGGTCACAAGATTCCAATCTGGTCATGTGTTGAAGCTAAATCAGAGGCCTGGGGTTGGTCGTACTGGCTGCAAAAGCAACTCAAGCTCAACCTGAACAAAGTACAATATGACCATTCATTTTAGTGCCAAAAAGGAATGTTTGAGGGTTCATTGGATCAGAACCAGGTGGACTGTTTACACACTGACAGGGAGAAAATGGAATGTGAAGATATGCCAATAAACTAACTTCCATCTGACTACCTGGCAGCACGGCTCAGATGGTAGAGCGGCCGTGCCACCAACTTGAGGTTTGTATCTAACCTACGCCACCCTAGTCATGGACCTTGTGCCTTTGGGCAAGACACTTAACCCACCTTGCTCCTGATATATCGACTTCAGTGTTTTTCAACCTTTTTTGAGCCAAAGCAGATTTTTTTAATTGAAAAAATGCAGAGGCACACCACCAGCAGAAATCATTAAAAAATGAAACTCAGCAGCCGATATTGACAGTAAAAAGTTGTTGTGGCAATTGTTGGATATGACTTTAAACCATACCCAAGCATGCATCACTATAGCTCTTGTCTCAAAGTAGGTGTACCGTCACGACCTGTCACATCACGCCATTTTTTTTGCTGTTTTTCTGTGAGTAGTGTTTTAGTTCTTTTCTTGCGCTCCTATTTTGGTGGATTTTTCTCTTTATTTGGTATTTTCCTGTAGCAGTTTCATGTCTTCCTTGACTGCTATTCCCCACACCTGCTTTGTTTTAGCAATTAATAATATTTCAGTTGTTTTTATCCTTCTTTGTAGGGACATTGTTCATTGTCATGTCATGTTTGGATGTACTTTGTGGACGCCGTCTCTGCTCCAAAGTAAGTCTTTGCTGTCGTTCAGCATTCTGTTTTTGTTTACTTCGTAGCCAGTTCAGTTTTAGTTTTGTTCTGCATAGCCTTCCCTAAGCTTCAATGCCTTTTCTTAGGGGCACTCACCTTTTGTTTATTTTTGGTTTAAGCCAGTGGTTCTTAACCTGGGTTCGATTGAACCCTAGGGGTTCGGTGAGTCGGCCTCAGGGGTTCGGCGGAGCCTCTGCTGCGGAGGTCAAGACACACCCAACTCATCGTGAAAATAAAAACTTCTCCCTATCTGCATATTATGGATACCCCCATAATATGCCGATAGTTCCCTCTAATTTCCATCTTATTTGCAGGTGTGTAATTTGTTGCGAGTTCATGCTGTGTTGGTTTTGTTCTTTGAACAAGGTGATGCTCATGCACGGTTCATTTTGTGCACCAGTAAAAAAACCTATAACTTGTCTTGAATTTGAAAAAAAAAACATTTTATTTTTCACTAAAGAAAGGTTCGGTGAATATGAAACTGGTAGGGTTCGGTACCTCTAACAAGGTTAAGAACCACTGGTTTAAGCATTAGATACCTTTTTACCTGCAAACTGCCTCCCGTTGTTTCCGACATCTACAAAGCAATTAGCTACCTGCTGCCACCCACTGATATGGAAGAGTATAACATGGTAAGTCTGCCGATCTCCAGACAGTACAGACACTCAACAACGGCACATTATTTGCGGATTATAATTACTGGTTTGCAAAAAATATTTTTAACCCAAATAATGTAGGTGAAAATAGATAATCTCCCACGGCACACCAGACGATATCTCACGGCAAACTAGCGGCAGTGGTTGAAAAACCCTGATCTAGTTAGCACCTTGCATGGCAGCTTCCGCCATCAATGTGTGAATGTAATCATAATCTTTTATGTAAAGCACATTGGTATTGTTTCAGTTATAAAAAGTTAAAGTTATATATATAAAATAGGTTGATTGTCAACACTAAATTGGCCCTAGTGTGTGAATGTGAGTGTGAATGTTGTCTGTCTATCTGTTTTGGCCCTGCGAAGAGATGGCGACTTGTCCAGGGTGTACCCCGCCTTCCGCCGATTGTAGCTGAGAGAGGCTCCAGCGCCCCCGCGACCCCGAACGGAATAAGCGGTAGAAAATTTATATATATATATATATATATATATATATATATATATAATTTTCAACAGTTTATTTATCTATTAGAAATGCACGTATTGTTTCTTAAGATAATGCATCAATTCCATCGTTGAGAAAAAGGCCTTAATTATTAATTAGGAGACAAAACTAGACATATTAAACCCAGGAAACGCTATCCAATTTGAGGATTATGGAATAAACGACAAAAAATATAGTCCCTGTGTTGCAACGTCACTTCAGGTATACGTGCTTCGAGAAACGCTTCGAACCAGCATATTTAGACTAAATCAAAAGTTATTTGGCAAAGAAAAATAGCCACTTAAGTGACCGCACACACTGGCCACAGTCGTCCACTGAGAGGAAATATAGACGTACTTTTTACTGGACATCTTGATACGGTGCGGTCATTCTCCGCAGCCAAGGTATGAATAGCAAGTTCTAATGAAAAAACCCGAGTATGAATGGAACAGTTAAACGTAAAACATTGACTGACCTTGTTGTCTGGTCTCCATCGTTAAGTAGTAGTCCCACGGAGACACGTCACGGCTACTGTAGCCGCTTGGCAGGTCGCCGGGTTAGTTGCCAGTTCAGTTGGTCTCCTCGCCTTTGCTGTCGTAAGCAACGGAGGGCGGGCCTTACTTTGTGCTACAGCCAATGAGAGCAGGCGCCGCTGCACCTTTCGTTCGGCTTACTTCCGGTCATGTTTGACTGACAGGAGGTCCGGTATTTGCTTGCTTTGTTTACATATTTTTATTGTTATGCTAATCTGAAAAACAACACAAACGGATAGATTTAGGAGAACAGCTTTAACAAATAAAGCTCTATATTTGTCACAATTGAAAGTTAAAACTTTGTAAAACACTTCTGCGCGGATCAGGGGGATTTGATTGGGTTTCATTACGACTCTTAGACTTAATTGTCCCCGCCCACGGGAGAGGTCTTAGACAACTTAGAGCAGGGGTGTCAAATGTACGGCCCAAGGGCCGGTTCAGGCCCGCAAACAGGTTTTATCCGGTCCGTGGGAAGAGTTTGCAAAGCATAAAAGTGTACCTGAATTTTTTTAATGAAAGAAACAGCTGTTCTAAATGTGGCCACTGGATGTTGCAATAGCAATTTTTTGGATCTTTGTACATGCTACATATGTACAAAATAAATCACATGATGTTAGTACATCAGTCAAGGAAAATTATCAAACTATATAAGTAACATCCTTTAATTTGATTTTGATATACATTTTTTTTATCTTGATTGAAAATTAACACCAATGACTGATGAACATTATCATATAATTTATTCAGAAAATATAAATAATGACAAATAAGTTATTAACCACAACATGCAAGTGTAAAAAACCCCCGACAACATTATGATTTGTACATTTGTGCTTAAACAAAGAAAACAATCGGAAGTTGTCTTTATTTTTAAGTTATCTCATCGTGATTTTACCAGTCCGGCCCACTTGGGAGTAGATTTTTACACCCCTGACTTAGACTTAGACAAACTTTATTGATCCACAAGGGAAATTGTTCCTAAATCCTTTACCAAACAAAGGATTTAAAAACAGATGCAATGTACTCCTGCTAAATAGTTAGGTGGGGGCATTACCACTCTTAACAGGCTAACACCGATCTTGCAGTTTTGCGCGGTCCTCGGAGTGGCGTGTTTTCAACAGCTTGAAGCAGGAACCCGGAAGTAGGCGGGGCTTCCGAACACATGTGGTCCGCTGCTACCCCCTGTTGACAGTAAACTGCAGTCGCAAGTGTACAGTGTAAACAAAACGAGTGACAAACTTCTTTATTTGTTCTCCATCCACATTTCAAACACTCTTAAGCACACCCCAAATTAGAGGAAGAAAGTGTCCAATGTGCAGATCCTGACCACAATCTAGTAAGTTTACATTCATCTACTTGGAAGTGTCCAGGTTCCTGTAACGTGCATGTCAATAATATGTGCAAAAGTACAATTATTCATACTTGGGATGCAGCTGGGACCATGGATGGAGTTAATTGGGAGGCAATTGGAGCGGCCACGAACAATCTGGACGAGTATACAGACACTGTGACCTCATACATACAGTTCAATGAGGCGCGCATCATTCCAACGCGCACCAGGGTTTGTTATAACAACGAAAAGCCCTGGTTCACACCCAAGCTCCGACAGCTGCGCAAGAAGAAGGAGGCTGCGTGGAGAAGCGGGGACCGAAGTACATACAGAGAAGCGAAGTACCACTTCACCAGGGAAGTGGAGAAAGCTAAATCTGTGTACTCTAACCGTCTACAGGAACAGTTCCGCTCCAATGATTCTGCGGCAGTTTGGAGAGGTCTAAGGGCCCTTACGAACTATAAGCCCAAAACCCCCCAGGCCCTGAATGACCGGACTCTCGCTCAGGGCCTCAACACACATTACTGTCGTCATGAACGGCCTTCAGCTCATCAAAGCCATGCTCCCCCCACCATCACCCTCCCCACCAATGCCAGCACATCATTAAAGGAGTTAAAGGACTCCAATGACATCACAGGACTCCAAAAACATCATAAGACTGTAAAGAACTTCTCCATCAAAGAAGAGGATGTACGCCGGCAGTTCTTGAAGCTGAATACGCGGAAGGCCCCCGGGCCGGATGGTGTTTCCCCCTCCACTCTCAGACACTGTGCGGACCAGCTGGCTCCTGTCTTCACTGACATTTTTAACACCTCTCTGGAGCTATGCCGTGTGCCGTCCTGCTTTAAGACCTCTACCATTGTCCCTGTCCCCAAGAAAGCACGGATCACAGGACTAAATGACTACAGGCCGGTCGCGCTGACGTCTGTGGTCATGAAGTCCTTTGAGCGCTTGGTCCTTTGCCACCTCAAGGACATCACCGCCCCCCTCCTGGACCCACTGCAGTTCGCCTACAGAGCCAACAGGTCTGTGGATGATGCAGTGAACCTGGCCCTCCACTTCGTCCTGGAGCATCTGGACTCCCCAGGAACCTACGCTAGGATCCTGTTTGTGGACTTCAGCTCTGCCTTCAACACCATCCTCCCTGGACTGCTACGAGACAAGTTCTACCAGCTCAGCGTGCCCAACTCCCTCTGCAGTTGGATTAATGACTTCCTGACGGACCGAAGACAGCACGTACGGCTGGGGAAGATTGTCTCGGACAGTCGAACCACAAACACTGGTACTCCTCAGGGCTGTGTACTCTCCCCCTGGCTCTTCTCCCTGTATACAAACTGCTGCACCTCCAGTCACCAATCCGTAAAACTGCTCATCGGGCTCATCTCGAATGGCGATGAGTCCGCCTACAGGAGAGAGGTGGGCCGGCTGACGTCCTGGTGCAGCCTCAACAACCTGGAGCTGAACGCCCAGAAAACAGTGGAGATGATCATGAACTTCAGGAAAGTCACAGCCCCACCATCCCCCCTCACCCTGATTGACTCTCCCACCCCTGTCCCCATTGTGGACTCCTTCCGTTTCTTGGGCACCACCATCACCCAGGACCTCAACTGGGAGCCGACCATCAGCTCCCTCATCAAGAAAGCCCAGCAGAGGATGTACTTCCTGCGGCAGCTGAGGAAACTTAAGGTGCCGACAGAAATGCTGGTGCAGTTTTACTCAGCCATCATAAAGTCCATCCTGACCTCCTCCATCACAGTGTGGTTCCCCGGCGCCACAGTCCAGGATAAGAATAGACTGCAGCGCATCGTACGTGCTGCTGAGAAGGTGATTGGCTGCAAGCTCCCATCCCTCCAGGACTTGTTCTCCTCCAGGACCAGGAGGCGTGTGGGTCGGATCACAGCTGACTCTTCTCACCCTGGACACACGCTATTCTCCCCTCTTCCCTCAGGCAGGAGACTACGCTCCATCCAGACCCACACCTCCCGCCACCTGAACAGTTTTTTCCCCTCGGCCATCAGGCAAATGAACAATAACTCCTAACAGCAGCGCCTTGAATTCCTTGAATCCCTTCTAAGTCTATCTGATAGCTCAGTCACAGCTCTTTTTTATACCAAATATGTGTTATATGTGTTTTATGTCGCACGTTTGCACCAAGAAAAATTCCTAGTTTGTGAACCCGTTCTCAAACAATGGCAATAAAACGATTCTGATTCTGATTCTGAATAGTTTCAGCACAACTGAATGCTGTGAATATTAATATTTACCCTGTGAAGTGAATAATTGTCAATATTAACCCCATATTTAATAATGGTGTCTTGGTGTCACATGATCAACAAATTGATGCCTTGCATGTTGCATCAGTGTTGGGGGCTATAAGGCACACTTGAAACATTATGTAACTAAAATAGGTCAAAGGTAACATCTAGCCAATAGAAACCAGCAGCCTTCAAATTGACATGACACTGAACTTATTCCTATATATAAAAAAAAGTCTGATAAACAGCATGAGGGCCCCATGGGAAATGAAACTAATATCAACAAAACAGGAATTATGGGAATAATGTACAAAAATTATGTGTATTGTCTTATTTTTTCAAACAAAATTACGAGATAAACACCAATGATACAAGATTAAAGTCATAGTATGAGCGTAGACAAACTTTAATAGTAACGTGACCACATGTAACATTTTATTCATAATATTACAAATACTGTTTAATCTTGTGATGTCAGAATGTTTTTGTAATTTGATAACTTTGCCTTGGCATTATTCTCTCATAACTTTATCTCCTAAAATTAGGACTATTTTTCATGAAAATATTATTGAAAGATCACAACTCAGTTTTACTGCTCAGTGGCGTAGTAGAGTGTCTGCCCTGACATGGGTAGGTTGTGAGTTCAAACCCCGGCCGAGTCATACCAAAGACTATAAAAATGGGAGCCATTACCTCCCTGCTTGGCACTCAGCATCAAGGGTTGGAATTGGGGGTTAAATCACCAAAATTGATTACCGGGGCGTGGCCACCGCTGCTGCTCACTGCTCTCCTCACCTCCCACGGGGTGAGGGTGATGGGTCAAATGCAGAGGATAATCTCACCACACCTAGTGTGTGTGAGACAATCATTGGTACTTTAACTTTTAACTTGAACTATTACAACTTTTCGCCCCCTGAATATTATAGCTTTATTCTCGTAACACCCCAAGTTTATTGAAGGACTGCATCTTTTTATTCAAATGTATTTTTACCAATGTTTTCATTTAATGTTTTTTTTTATCTCAAATTACTTATTTTTTTTAATCACATTTGACCTTATTCTTTGTATCACAACTTTTTTCCATTGTTACCAACTTTTCTTCTCGAAAAATCGGGACTAGAATATCAGGATTTTTTTCTTGCAACCACCTTTTTCCCTCTTAATATAATGACTATATTCTTGTAACACAACTTATTTTGTAACAAAATGACTATATTATCGCAAGACTGCAACTCCATTTTAATATTTAAACTTTATTCTCGTAAGATTACAACTTTATTAAAATATTGCATCTTTTTATTTCAACATATTTTTCCTGATTTGACCTAACATTAATTATTAAATATTTTTCTGACATTCCAAGTTATTCTTTGTATTACAAAATAATTCTTGCAACATCACGACTTTATTCCATCATTACCAACTTTTTTTTTCTCATAAAAAAAGACTATTTTGTAACAAACTTTTTCCCCCCCGTAATATTACGACTATATTCTTGTAACACCACAACCTCTTTTGTAACATTCTGACTATATTATCACAAGATAACAAATCTATCTTAACATTTGAACCTTTTGAGCCCGACTATTACAACTTTATTAAAAGATTGCATGTTTTTTCTAATATATTTCTCCCGAATGTTTTACTTAAAGGGGCCATATTATGTAAAATTAACTTTTCTTACCTATTGGTATCTGTTTTTGTGTATTTGGAATCTGCTTAAGTCTCGTAAATTTTAAAACAAGATAAATTGTATTAAACAATCTTGCCTTCCTTCAAACTTCCTCTAAACGAGCTGTTTGGAATTTGCCCACTTTGTGACGTTTTTAACACTGGTCACGTCAGCGGACATATTCATATATGGTATTCATTTACCCGAAGAGCTATGCACGAGCTACGCAACAAGTTCTTTCTTTTTCTCTACCCTCTTGTTGTGGGGCAGACTGGCTCGAACATGCACATGCATCCTCAAAGTAGACTCCATGTGGAAGCGCTAACAACTACAACATGGCTGGCGGGGAGAAGACGCAGTCAAAGTGGAGGCACGTAAACAAAACCACCCACAAAATGGCGTATCCTGAAGAGAAAGCGGCTTGAAAACCGTCTGTAAAACATAATCTATGCAGGATTTTTACCAAAGAACCACTATTACATGTTATTTAGAACACTTGGAAGTGTTTAAAAAAAAATCATAATATGACACATTTAACATTAAACTATTTTATCAGCATCCAAACGTATTCTTTGTATTGCAACTTAATTCTTCGCAACGTGACATTCTTATCACATTTGTCACATTCTTTATTCCAACGTAACCAACTTTTACTCTTGTAATATCAGGACTTTATTCTTGCAACAAACCTTTATTCCTGTAACATTAAGACTATACAACCTATTCATTGCATTACAACTTAATTATTGCAATATCAAAAATTAGTTTTAACACTGTAATACATTTTTTGGGTAACATTACTTTTTTCCTAGCAATTTTGTAATTTCTCGTAATATCTCAACTTAATTCGAAGATTTTGTCATTATTTTCCGATTAGTTTCCTTTGTATAGTGTCTCTTTTCCCACTTTGCAGCACTGATTTAATAAAAATCATAAAATATCGTCTTAACTTTGCGGGAACAACATTTGTATAGCTTTTTTTCCAGGGTGGCCCTCATATTCTTGGGCACATTAGCCTTTTCTACACGGAAGTCAATAGTGAATACAGGTGGAATT
This sequence comes from Entelurus aequoreus, assembly GCF_033978785.1. Classification (NCBI taxonomy): domain Eukaryota; kingdom Metazoa; phylum Chordata; class Actinopteri; order Syngnathiformes; family Syngnathidae; genus Entelurus; species Entelurus aequoreus. The sequence continues at coordinate 17,936,787 of NC_084734.1, forward strand.
TTATGTCCTCCGTATTTCACACCTGCGTTTCCAAATATAGAACGGTGGATTTTCATGTTTGAGGACAATGGCGTGTTCAGCGAGACAAGCATGACGTCTTTTATGTTACTAGAATGTGGAAAAGTGTGTGGCTTGATAGGGAAGGTTAAAAGCTTCCAGCAATCTTTGGCAATAAGAAAAGACATTTGGACATGAGCATCCTGCCACAGATAAGGAAAAGTAAAGCGGGAGCAGATTTAGCGCAAAACATTTAGGCAGTTTGTTTTGGCACAACGCGACAGGTCGACACCTTGGTTTTGTTTTTGATGATGCTGCACACGTGCTGACATGCAGGGTGTGGACATGCACACTCACACATAGTTTCAACTGTTGCATAAATTACTGTTCACTATTATGTGGATATTTTTGTTCTTTATCATACCTCCAGTCCCCTCTCCAGGGCGCTCATTTCTTGTCAAAACATTCCCACCTCTTCCAAATGTCAGCCAATCGTAGATCAATCGTGCAGGTGGCAACAAACCTGCTTCTCCTCAGTTTGATTAAATGAATGTCAAGCGTGGATTTGGAAAAAAAAAAGTGCAAAAGTGCAATATCCCGTAGTGAGGCCATTCCTGGTCTTGTTTGTGAGTGGTGGTCCAGGTAACTTGGATGACCCTGAAGAGATGCTCCTGTGGTGCACTCAATGTCAGGCCGTCGAAAAAGATATAGCTGTAAAGCGCTGCTTCTTCCTCTTCTTGCACACATAGTAGATGGGAAACCCTATCACACCTGCAAACATGAACATATATGGCTAAGAACATATAGGAAACATACAATAAATGCTCCTATTACCGCATCTGCTCAATTACCACAGAGTCTGGGTACTACAAAAGCAAATAACCGCCAGGGTCTTTAATAATAGGGGTGTGCAATCTTACCATTCTCTTATGATTCAAATACCACTCAATTGTCAAAACAATTATCACGATTATGGATGTATGTTTTTTTCCCCAGACAGGATTTATTTTGAACAAGGTAGTCCATATTCATAAGCGTTCATTATATAAAGTAAACAAAAATCAGACAGAACGATCCAACACGTCCCAACAAAAAGCTGCTCTAATTACATAAAGCGTAATACATAAAGTGCTTTCAGAAACTACAAAATGCAATGCTGAAAAACCAAAGCCGAACTGAAATGCTAACAGGACTTAGCCAGTAACAAAATATATGCCTCTTAAGTGTATGTCTGCAAAACACTGACACGCTAACGTTAGCGTGCAAAAGGTTAGCATGCAAAAGGTTAGCATGCGTGAAAAATCAAAATGTTTGACTTTGAGCAATGTACCTGAAAAATTAGCTAAAAACCTAGTATGCTAATGTTAACATGCTAACAGTTAGCATGTTTGACGTAAATGGGTTATACTTGTATAGCACTTTTCTACCTTCAAAGTACTCAAAGCGCTGTGACACTATTTCCACATTCACCCGTTCACACACACATTCACACACTGATGGGGGGAGCTGCCATGCCCTAACCACGACCCATCAGGAGCAAGGGTGAAGTGTCTTGCTCAAGGACACAACGGATGAAAACTAGGATTAGCCAGGAGGATGTTTTCAAACTATAGAAATGATTCCAATGGTTAGAATGTGCACTTTTGAGTGACATATGGGTTACTACGGTGACCATAGGGAGTGCTGCTTCATGCAGACGAGGCACGGGCAGAGTGGGCGGGGCAGCAACAAGCCTGAGACCTCCCAAACGCAAGTGTCAGACGGAGTCAGATTTCTACAACAAAGTTGTGCAGAACAGTGATATTATGTCGAAAAAGTGGATATTTTAAAAATAATTTTGCCTTTATTTTTCGCGATGTTTGTTGCATCTTTGTTGCTCTTGCTTGATTATAAAATATGTCGACCAAGGTGATCTGCAGTAGAGAAGCAACATTCATATATTCTCAATATTCAGTGTTTTATTGTTCATAGTTAGTATTGAAAATCCCACATTGTGTATTTTCATGTACATTTTTAGTGTCTTTTTCAGTAAAAAACTAAACAGACCATCTTAAAAATGGAATGAACTTAAGTTTTTTTTTACTGAATTATATGACAGTCAGAATGTACATAAAAATATACAATGTGGGATTTACAATATTAACTATGTACAATAAAACACTAACTATTGAGAGTATATGAACGTTGCTCCTCTACTTCCCAGACAACCTTGGTTGACATCTTTTATAATCGAGCAAAACCAACAATGATGCAACAAACACGGAAAAACATAAACGCAAAGAGTAAAAAACATCCACATATTTGATATAATATCACTCTTCTGCAAAACTTTGCTATAGAAATCTGCCTTCATCTGACACTCGCTGCTACGTAAAAAAGCCCTGCCCACTCTGCTCGTGCCTGATCTGCATGAAGCAGAGTTCTGTATAGAATGTCACTCAAAAGCACAAATTATACCCATGGGAATCATTTCTATGGTTTGAAAATAGTCAGTGGTCCGCAATGAATTGTAAATTAATAAACTTTACTGACAGTGAGTCTTTCTTTTTGAAGTAGCAAATTTTTCGACACTGAAATTTTAAGCACTGAATGTTTTTACACTGAATATTTATACAATTAATTTTAAGACAGTGTTTTTTTTCTCAATTAAATTGTCAGCATAATTGGATGTAAGAAAAATTCAGTTCACTAAATTCAAATGCAAAAAATTAAGTTGCATAAATTCAGTGTCAAAAAAAGCTTTTGTAATAAAGACACTAATTAACCTCCATATCATGGTGTTAGTTTATTTCAAACATGTACTGTATATACCGTGTATCTGGAAAGTATCCACAGCGCTTAATTTTTTTCACATTGTGGTATGTTACAACCTCATTCCAAAATGGATTAGATTCATTTTTGTCCTCAAAATTTGACAGACAATACCCCATAATGACAAACTAAAACATTTTTCAATACATTTTTTGCAAATGTATGTGTATGAAAAAAAAAAATCACATGTACGGTACATAAGTATTCACAGCCTTTGCTCAATGCTTTGTTGATGCACCTTTGGCAGCAATTACAGCCTCAATTATTTTTGAATACAATGCCACATCCGTGGCACACCTATCTTTGGGCAGTTTTGTCTATTCCTCTTTGCAGCACCTCTCAAGCTCCATCAGGTTGGTTGGGAAGTGTTAGTTTTCATCCAGGATGTCTCTGTACATTGCTGAATTCACCTCAGTCTAGTCAGGGAGGGGACCAAGAACCGGATGGCCACTCTTTCAGAGCTAAAGCATTCCTCTGCAGCAATCTACCAACCAGGGGCCGTACTTATCAAGCTTCTTAGAGTGCCATTTTACACTTAAGTCCTGAGAATTTGCGAAATTTAGTCCTACTCTCAAACTTAAGAATAAAAGCTTTTTATCAACGTTCTTAAGTCTAAGAATCACTCCTACTCTCCACGATATTTAAGAGACCTTCAGAGGTGTCTTAAGTGGTTAGGAGTTGCCAGCAGGGGATGGCACTGAGGCGAGAGAGACGTGCGCGAACATTCAGGGAGCGGAACGATGTTCTGGATTTGTTTGATGACGAGCAGCTGATCAAACGGTATCGTTTAGACAGAGCGGGTATTATTTTTGTCACAGATTTAATACTTTTCGATTCCATGTTGATTTCTGCATGTGTCTGCAGTGGGCTAGTATATATAGAGCCACCCACACCAGTTTCAAATTAGTTGCCTAATTAATGAATTGGAAAGAAAATGTTATGACAGTAGCGTATGTGTGTGGCCGTGAGGTGAGTGACGTCAGTGAGTGTGTGGGCGACAGAAGAGAGGGAGCAGTAGCGTGAGTGCCGGCGGGGACTAGTTTGTTTTGTATTATTTTGTAGTTTATTGTCAAAATATACACTCCCATTGTCCACTTAAATATTTCCAAGATATTTCTTTATTCTTAGACAACGGATTCCCTTCCGTGATTGGTCATTTCTATGGACACAGAAATGACGTGAAGTGAAGTGAAGTGAATTACATTTATATAGCGCTTTTTCTCAAGTGACTCAAAGCGCTTTACATTGTGAAACCCAATATCTAAGTTACATTTAAACCAGTGTGGGTGGCACTGGGAGCAGGTGGGTAAAGTGTCTTGCCCAAGGACACAACGGCAGTGACTAGGATGGCGGAAGCGGGGATCGAACCTGCAACCCTCAAGTTGCTGGCACGGCCGCTCTACCAACCGAGCTATACCGCCCCTACGTCACCTAAAATTCCATTTACGGCACATAGTAATGTCGTAATTCAGCTCTGAGTGTGACACTTAAGATTCAGTCCTACACTTCGCTGAAAGTGTGAGTAAGACGCTTGATAACTAACTTTTAAGTGCAGCTTTCAGCGAAGAATTTATTTACTCTTAAGTCAACTCTTAGCAGACTTCTTAGGAGTAATTCTGAGAAACTTGATAAGTACGGCCCCAGGCCTGTATGTTAGAGTGGCCAGACGGAAGCCATTTCTTAGTAAAAAGTTTGCCAAAATGCACCTGAAATACTCTAAGACCACAAGAAACAAAATTATCTGGTCTGATAAGTAAAATAATAAACTCTTTGGCATGAATGCCAGGTGTCATGTTTGGAGGAAACCAGGCACCACTCATCACATAGCCAATGCCATCCCTACAGTGAAGCATGGTGGTGGCAGCATCATACCGTAGGGGTGTTTTTCATTAGCAGGAACTGGGAGACGAGTCAGGATAGAGGGAAAGATGAATGCAGCAATGTACAGAGACATAATGGATGAAAGCCAACACTTCCCATCCAACCCAATGGAGCTTAAAATGTGCTGCAAAGAGGAATGGGCGAAACTACCCAAATTTAGATGTGCCAAGCTTGTGGCATCGTATTCAAAAAGACTTGAGGCTGTAATTGCTGACAAAGGTGCATCAACAAAGTATTGAGCAAAGGCTGTGAATACTTATGTACATGTGATTTTTTTTTAATTTTTAATACATTTGCAAATTTTAAAATCAAACTTCACATTGTCATTATGGGGTACGGTCTGTAGAATTTTGAGGACAAACATTAATTTATTCCATTTTGGAATAAGGCTGTAACATTAAAAATTTTGGAAAAAGTGAAGCGCTGTAAATACTTTCCGGATGCACTGTAAAATTACAATATGATTTATCACGTTTCCAATTTTTTTGTTTAAACATGTCCAAAAAGAAGTAGGAAGAAGCAGAGCTGATTTAATCCTACCCTTTTTTGTGTCATAGTAATTTCTAACACATTCATTTGTACTCAATCTGTAACACAACAGTGAATAAATACATACATGAGTAACTAAACAAACAAATAGATAAATGAGTATGTAAATACATATTAGTGACATAAATAAACAAATAAAGTTCTCATAAATAAATAGTCAAGTAAGTTTTGATTCAAATAATGTGATCGGTTTCGCTACTCGCCGACTATATCACTATTGGAATCAGCAGCATATAATCCTGATTGGAACCCTTTGGGAAAATATTTCCTGGAAAATGTGGAATTCCTGTTAAGTGTTTTGGGGAAAAAATGGTAGCTTGTGTGTTATGAATAAACTGAAGGTTTTGAAAGTGGAATAGTTTGAATCAGATGAAAAATGTGTGAGGATAAGGCTGACGAAACAAAAGGCTGGAATGATAATTACAATACTATATGTGTGCATTTAATAATTCATGTACTGATACACCCCTACCAATTAGGAAAAAACATTGGTATTACCAACTGTGGCTGTAGGCAGCCTCCTAATAACGTTTTTTTAATCAACCCCACAAGATGGCAGAAGCAACATGAGAAGTAAGAGTTGTCAGCATCAACAGTTTTATCCAGCCATGCACTATAAAATGTTGCTCTTCAGCTGCTGGTGTAAAAACTTCTGAATTGCGCTATTAATGCTGACTCAGCAGTTTGTTTCTTCAGCGCTCTTACAACATTGGTTGCGTTGTACAATATACTTCTTCATGAATCACAACATGGGCAAATACACTTTCTCATGCTCTCTAAATCATGATTCAAGTTAAGTAAATGTGTAGCTTTGACAAAAGAAAAAAAACAAAAACTACTTGGCGCTTAGTGATTATAGTACATTCCAACCTCTAGACAATCATCACCCACCTCCAATAACTCCTTGTTTTCTTGAGCTAAATAAGGATGGAAGAATATGTTACCTATGACCAGTGCCAGAGCGCCAAAGACCAGGACCAATGAGATGACCACTGGAGCGACCAGCACCTTCAAGCCTGAAACAAGAACAACAACAACACGTCTTCACTACCAATAAATCAACAAACGCATGAAAGACTCACACAGTGGAACCTCGCAGGCTGAACAAGCCTTTAAATGTGGAAATTTAAATAGTCTGTTCCAGGGTCAAACCAGTCGCCACTATAAATACTTTTATTTACAGGAAATGTTTTAAGTCATTTGAAGAGTACCGTATTTTCCACACTGTGAAAAATAAGGCGATTTTGGTAGCCATCCACAAGCTTTGGTTTAATTTTTGACCACTCCTCTTGACAAAATTGTTCCAGTTCAGCTAAATTTGTTGGTTTTCTGACATTGACTTGTTTCTTCAGGATTGTCCTCCAGAAGGTTTTATCTTTGTCTATGTCATGTCAGATGAAGCAAAAATTTAGCTGTTTGGCCACAATACCCAGCAATATGGTGGTGGTAGCTTTATGCTCTGGGCCTGTTTTGTTGCCAATGGAACTGGTGCTTTAAATGGGACAATGAAAAAGGAGGGATAAGCGGAAGAAGATGGATGGATGGATGGATGGATGGAAAAATTAGGATTACATCCAAATTCTTCAGGACAACCTAAAATCATCAGCCCGGAGGTTGGGTCTTGGGCACAGTTGGGTGTTCCAGCAGGACAATGAACCAAAATACACGTCAAAAGTGGTAAAGGAATGGCTAAATCAAGATAGAATTAAGGTTTTAGAATGGCCTTCCCAAAGTCCTGACTTAAACGTGTGGACAATGCTGAAGAAACAAGTCCATGTCAGAAAAACAACAAATTTAGCTGAACTGCACCAATTTTGTCAAGAGGAGTTGTCAAAAATTCACCCAGAAGCGTCTTATTGCAGTGAAACTTGCCAAGGGACATGTAACCAAATATTAACATTGCTGTATGTATACTTTTGACCCAGCAGATTTGGTCACATTTTCAGTAGACCCATAATAAATTCATAAAAGAACCAAACTTCATGAATGTTTTTTGGGACCAACAAGTATGTGCTCCAATCACTCTATTACAAAAACATAAGAGTTGTAGAAATTATTGGAAACTCAAGACAGCCATGACATTATGTTCTTTACAAGTGTATGTAAACTTTTGATCGCAACTGTATATATACTAGTACAAAATATTTGTAAATGTTTATTTACATACCTTAATAGTTTCCAAACAGTGCCTGTAACACTGCAGTAAAACGGCTGGTCAAACAAAACAGAATTCATCGTCATGCACCCACTGGCTGTGGAACCGAGCGCAGCTAAACAAAGTTACTAACTCCATAGTGACGTTTTGGTGAATTTACAAAACTGAAACAATACAAAAAGAATGCCAATATAAGTTAATAATACTAACACAAACACTTGAAATCGTGTTAGCATATTTGCTAATGCTAGCTTGATTTGACTTTGACATTAAGATAGCACGTACAAATATGCATGAAAACACTCCTACTGACATCACACGTGGGACGTTTAGTAAGTATGAATAGTTTTAGTTATATTGTAAAACTTCCAAATGTTGCTTGGAGTCATAGATGAAGATTCCTTTTGAGCAGTAACACTGCTGACGATTATACTTCCGGTTCAAAGCACTAAACAGGAAGTACATTTTCATCCCGCAGCACCTGCAGTGAGCCAATTCATCAAAAAGATGGCGCCATAGAAAAAACAATAACACACCTTTTCTGTGTCTCTGTCCGTGTTATATGAAAACTATTGTTGCATACAAAACATGGCTGTTAGCGATGAACAATCCGTAACATAGCTGCACCGTTTCATTAGCTGCAGGATACAAAGCGTGGGGAAAAAGTAGCGGCTTATAGTCTGGAAAATACGGTAAATAGAATGAAAAAACTAACTTAACTTCCCTTATGAGCGACAAAGACGTCACATGTTCAAGTTTGAACATTCCTAATTGTTACAAAAGTGCAAAATGAAGTTAACCACTGTTAAAAGTCAAACATTCAAAGCTGGGAAGATGATTGTGTTGCCGTGACGGCTACCGATCAATATTATGGAGTACGAGGGGCCGCATGACTGTCAGTAATAAACACTGAGGAGGCACTCAAGTGTGTGTGTGTGTGTGTGTAAAATACTATCTGTGTCCATTTGTGTTGAGCTGTTTAAAAACAGCATATCTTACAAACAAACGCTCAAGTCCCAGGTTGATTGTAATAAAAACTTTTAAAAATGATTGGTCTTAAAAGGGGAACTGCATTTTTCTTGGAATTATGCCTGTCGTTCACAATCCTTATGAGAGACAAAAAGACAAAAGGTTTTGTTTTTTTTTGCATTCTAACATATACCAAATGGGCTTGTTCTAGTTGGCTCGCGATGCAGCTGATGACAGCCATCGATTCTACATCTAAATCACTTTAACAATGCATTCAATAACCGTCAACAAAACTTAATTTACGTTCCATAACATGTATAATAACCAAGCTGTAGCAACATTGTTATTGTAAGGGCGAACCCTGAGGAACTCTTTTTCTATCGTAGTAACACATCTGTGTGCTTCTGTGTTGGCCGCAAAAGCTAACTACGGCAAGAGATAAGCTAGCTTCTACATCACCACGAAATGCGGTTCGAGTTTGTAATGCACAACACTGCGACAGGACACCAATCTGTACTGACTGAAAAATATGAACAGTCATATTACAGTATCTGTAAAGTTTGTACACAAATGAACTAGCCAGAGAGTGTATGCAGTACAGTTGTAATACCACGCATGACGTGCTGCTGTGTGTATCATGATCGATATATAGTGTCATTTGTTTGTCTGGTCCAGCTTGCCAGGGACGTTTCCTGTCGATTTTGGGTAAGCACAGTCCCATGGGTTAGGGTTTGGGGTGTAGGGCCCGCCCACAGATTAAGACGTTCCTGCTCTGGGCTGGAAGCTATTTATTTTTTAAAATTTTTTTTACATCAGAGCAGGTAAAAATAAGATGATTAGTAATCAAAACAAAAGCACATTGACTAAGACGATAAAACAAGTAACTGACATGTTAGTAAAAGTATAAATACCAGACAAAGAAGTTGACCAACAAAATCCAATCATATTTAATTTTGTCTCGTTGATTGGTGGGACAAATTTGGAATATATCCAGTAACAGCTCTTACACGGCGTACATTGAAAGAGGGGTGGAGGTTAGGTATGAGCGAGAGAAAATCAGATGGTTTTCCTTGCGGGAAGTCACAGCCAAAATCAAAATGTGTGGCTTTAACATGTAATATTTGTACACCAGGCAGATAGTGAACATTTTTACTGCTATGATGTCATCGGCAAGCGAGTCATCTATTCTGACATCAACACAACTGTAAGTCAAATCTATATTTTGCTGCTATCAGTGTTGTGCCAAAAACTGATTCCATGTCAAAAATGTATTCCCGCCGCCGCGCCGCAAAAGCGTGTACCGCATTCAAGCTTCTTCTGTAGACAACTGATTACTAACTACATCGTAGGACAAATACATATAGTTGTGGTTATCGTAAAGATATGTGTTTGAAATTATTTCAGTCTTTCTCGTGTCTGAAAAATGACAGAGTTGGCCATTTCTATAGTAATAATACAAACCTTTTTCTTGTTTAGAAGCTACATACAATAATAACTGATATTTGTTCATGTACATAGTAAATATTAATCAAGTGTTTGGAGGTTTTCATTCAAGAGAGTTACATATATGGTAATGAAGTACATATACTGTACTGTTTACGTGTGGACGTACCCTTTAAAAAGTTGAAATGAACCCCAAATGAAAAAATTACATTTTGATAGTGACACATGTCACTTGCACATCTCCTAAGGGTATTCTAGTAATTTATGCACAAATGAGATGTGTCAATATCAAAATGTTACTTTGCATCACCTTTTGGCAACCAAGAATACATTGATTTAATGAATACATCTAAACACTTTAAAATTAAAGGCCTACTGAAACCCACTACTACCGACCACGCAGTCTGATAGTTTATATATCAATGATGAAATCTTAACATTGCAACACATGCCAATACGGCCGGGTTAACTTATAAAGTGCAATTTTAAATTTCCCGGTAAACTTCCGGTTGAAAATGTCTATGTATGATGACGTTTGCGCGTGACGTCAATGGTTGAAACGGAAGTATTCGGACACATTGTATCACAATACAAACAGCTCTGTTTTCATCGCAATATTCCACAGTATTCTGGACATATGTGTTGGTGAATCTTTTGCAATTTGTTTAATGAACAATGGAGACTGCAAAGAAGAAAGCTGTAGGTGGGATCGGTGTATTAGCGGCTGGCTGCAGCAACACAACCAGGAGGACTTTGAGTTGGATAGCAGACGCGCTATCCGACGCTAGCCGCCGACCTCATCGATGATCGGGTAAAGTCCTTCGTCGCGCCGTCGATCGCTGCAACGCAGGTGAGCACGGGTGTTGATGAGCAGATGAGGGCTGCCGTAGGTGGTGCGCTAATGTTTTTATCATAGCTCTGACGAGGTCCCGTAGCTAAGTTAGTTTCAATGGCGTCGTTAGCAACAGCATTGCTAGGCTTCGACAGGCGGCACAGCATTAACCGTGTGGTTACAGGTCCAGTGTTTGGTTCGGTGTCTCCTGATAGTAGTATTGTTGATCTTCTGTCTATCCTTCCAGTCAGGGGCTTATTTCTTTTGTTTCTATCTGCATTTAAGCACGATGCTATCACGTTAGCTCCGTAGCTAAAGTGCTTCACCGATGTATTGTCGTGGAGATAAAAGTCACTGTGAATGTCCATTTCGCGTTCTCGACTCTCATTTTCAAGAGGATATAGTATCCGAGGTGGTTTAAAATACAAATCCGTGATCCACAATAGAAAAAGGAGAAAATGTGGAATCCAATGAGCCCTTTTACCTAAGTTACGGTCAGAGCGAAAAAAGATACGTCCTGCACTGCACTCTAGTCCTTCACTCTCACGATCCTCATCCACAAATCTTTCATCCTCGCTCAAATTAATGGGGTAATCGTCGCTTTCTCGGTCTGAATCGCTCTCGCTGCATTGAAAACAATGGGGAAATGTGAGGAGCCCTTCAACCTGCGACGTCACGCTACTTCCGGTACAGGCAAGGCTTTTTTTAATCAGCGACCAAAAGTTGCGAACTTTATCGTCGATGTTCTCTACTAAATCCTTTCAGCAAAAATACGGCAATATCGCGAAATGATCATGTATGACACATAGAATGGATCTGCTATCCCCGTTTAAATAAAAAAAAAATCATTTCAGTAGGCCTTTAATTATGTGCTTGAACAAGTAAGTTAATATTGTATGTAGCTTTTAAACAAGAAAGAGGTTTTAGCACATCAACATTGGATCTAAACGGTCCTTTATAATAAATACAATAAATATGGCCAACTTTTAAATTTTTTGGACTTAATAAAGGTTTAAATAATTTTACAAACATATCCTTATGGTAACCACTAATATAAAAAGTTTGTCCTACATGTAGTAATCTTTTGTGGACAGACAAAGGCCGGCATTAAAGCTTTAACTAATGTGCGTGCTACCGCGGCGGGAGTCAATTTTTGGCAGGGGCCACCTCAAAAAAATGTTATGCACCCCCTTAAATATTTTTCTGCAGCCAGGTCTGGGTAAGCAATCCATTTATGTCGAAATAGCTTGGCTCCAAGTTCCACATTTTTAGCTTCAAAATCGATTTCACCTCACTCTCCCGCCGCTTCCGTCTGCTCCAACGTCTCACCCTCTTTTTCGTGCTGGCTTCTATAAGCAGCAGTATATTCAGCTTAAAAAAGTATAAGGTTGTGAATACTCATTTGTCCAAAAATAGTTGTCTTCGTTGTCTGACATGATTAGAACACAAAAAAGGTGTTTGATTTTGGAAGTAGGAACACACATTTGTTGCCAGAAGTCAGAGTGCACTGCTCTAGAAACAGAAATCAATGCGCGGAAAAAATCAGTCCCGGAAATGATTAAAAATGATCAAGATACGGTAAATATTGAACATATTATACATTGTTATGAACATGTCTGTTACAACGTTATATATAGACTTGCAGTGTGTACATAAAACGTTGGAAGGGTTTGAAGTTTTTTAGAGGGCTTTGAAGGATACAACGGTGACTACCATTATAGTCTTTCAAGCGTTTTTTTTAATCACCTTTAAAATCCTGAAAAAAAGACGTGTGTTCTTGCCTCTCATAATGATTGTGAACAATAGGCAAAATTCCTAAAAAGGGCAGTTCCCCTTTAAGGTACACTTATTACAGATAAAAAACTTGATGTCAATTTCACGAGTTAAATACAGACAAAATGTGATTGCAATGATATATTTTCATCGTTTGACAGCCCTACTAACAATAAAACTAAATTAACTTTGATAACAAGTAAAGTGTATGCTACAATGCATTTCCTTAATTTTGTTGCATCGCAGAAAGCTAAAAAAGATGTAAAACAAGCGATGAAAGGAACTGTAGGAAAGTACGCTTGAAAGCTGAAGCTTTGAACACTAAATTTAGAGACATATTTGTACTGAACATGTTGGTCAAAAGGGGGCACTTGACTTGGGAAATAGGAAACACAACACAACACAACACAACACAACACAACACAACACAACACAACACAACACAGAACAGCACAGCACAGCACGCACACACACACACACACACACTGACCGCAGATGGATCCTCTTATTAGCCGCCGTAGATGTGGCTTATTGGGCAGATATCCATATTTGCAGCCGAACACGCTGAGGTTGGAGGAGTGATCCCCGAAAAACCTTGACAGCAAATCTCAGGTCAGACCAACGGAAAATAAATCAAATTTAAAAAACAACAACAAAGGGATATTCTTTACTTGAGTCGATGGAATCGCTCGCCGCAGCGGTAGCAGAAATTAGTGTAGCACTGCCCACATATCATGTGATCACATCCCTCCGTGCGTTGGATGTGGACCTGTGCGCACGTACACACACATGCACATAGACACTTTAATGAAAATGCAGGCATCAGTATACTTCAATGTCTCTCTGCTACTTAGCTACAGTAAAGCTATCATGTCCAGCTATTCAGTGTGCATTATGCTCAGTTAAGTGCTCAAACTGACATCAATTTACTGGACTTGACAACAAGTCGGCCCTCCCTCTTCCTCACAGGAGTTAAAGTTCACTTAAGGACACGGCTAGGAAACATTTAGCGTCATTTCTTTCTCTCTTTAGTGGTGCGGTGCAGACATAACTGTAGGCCTATGAAGACAGAATCCATCATCTTTGTCTACATCACCAGTGCTTTTTTTTACGTACATAAGTGGAGGAGCATCAAGTACTTACGTAGGATAAGGAATAGTAAAAGTCAGTCATCATCCTGCCTGTTTTTTTACTTTAAATTAAGAGTGTCCCGATTTTATATCAATATTGATTTAATATCAGCAAAAATCAAGGATGTTTGCATGTAAAATGTCCGATACAAGCAGTCCTGCAGCGTGTTTAGTTGCGCAAAGCTGGACAGCCAATCTAAATGTCCTCCAATAAGCACACAAGGTTGGTCTTTTCTCGTATTTTAGTCAAGTCATTTACAAAAAGGTAAACATTGTAGGCTATAGGCTACTAGGAGCTGGCAGCTACACAACAGATAGGCACACAATAGCACACAAGTTAGTGATGTAATACATGTCCTTCACTGAACAACATTGCGGTCTAAAACAGCACATTTGTCAATATAAACAATTATCAAATAACTATAGTTGCATATTACTTACACACACAAAGTCTCTGAGGCAGAAATGAGTTAGAAAGTCTTCAGTAACAAACGTGTCCGCATCGTTCAACTAACTGTGTCATTAATTTAACTTGATGAATTATTTTGATCACTCGGTGTCGCCAATTTTTTTTATAAACAATTACCACAGCACTTTAATTTAAAGAAACCGTAAGTCCCCTCCAGACGGTTAATAATAAATATGTTATGGTTTTTAATGCCTACAAAACAGTAAATCACAGAAAAAGTTTGATCAAGTGAAATTTACTTAATAAATCTTTTCCAACATTCCACACTGCAAAATAATGATCCCCGCTGACATCGTATCGGATCAATATCGTTATTGGTTTATATTCAAGGTTCCAATATTGGTTTCGTATTGAAAGAAAAAAGTTGCATTGGCGCACCAGTGCTTTAAACTACATCAGCTGAAGTAGAAGCATGATTGCTTCGTTTTTTTAGCTGTGCTTGACTGACAGGATCTCAGCTAATATAAAAGGGGAAAATTACATAAACAGCATACATTTTGTAATTGTTTTAAATAAGCTCCATAATCAAACTGTTGCTATTATACATGATTTATTAACTATTTCAAGTGTATAAAGAAGTTAACTTAACAATACAACATTCAATCTTTTTTTAATGATTATCTGTTGTTTTACTATATACTATACTAGATATATTATATTGGGTTTTTTTTGACAAAAATAATACTTTTACAAACGTTTTTATTTTTTATATTTTCCTAATATTATTAATGCATCCAATATAGCTGATAACTTCCCCTTGCAGAGCTCTGTATTAAACAGAAAATTCGGAATGGGAAAATTTTTTAAGAAAAATCGGCCCTCTGATCGGAGGACATATCAAAGACCTCAAAGACGAGACCCGGTTGAGTTCTTACCTTGCACTTAGGACACTTCTGGGCGTTTCTTTGGCCGCGCTCGATGGCGCTCGCCCATTTTTTCAGCAGCGTGTCGCCTTTGCGGTAGTCGCGACATTTGACTCTGTGGTGCCAGGGCGCGTGACACCTGAAGCACCACACAAACTGGCAGTTGCTGCACTTGATCTACGAAGAACCACAGAGCGTCACGTTTTAGCCTGGCTGACAACAAGCTGGGTCTCACCTTGTACTTGTGCTCAGAGCGGATGGGGCTGGGCACCGTGAGTGAGGTAAAGTGTTTGCAGCGCGGGCAGGGCTTGGTGCTGGAATCCAGCTGACTTAGCTCCTTGAAGTAGCGATACCTGAGCACGTCCTCTTTGTCCAGGAGGGACACCACCAGGGCGTCCTCCAGCAGGCCGCTGCACTCCGAGATAGGGCAGCGGATGGAAGTCTTGGCCTCTTGCACCTAAATGACACGACAAGAGTGGCCACTACAAACTGGAATTCTGACAACAAGCATTGACCCAATTACACACTGGAAGCTTTCCTGACGGGAAATGGTTAATAATTCACTCCATAATGCCATTAAATGCTCCATAAATGGAAGGCTGGGGAAGTCTGGAGGCACATTCATTAGTCCATAACAAATATGAGTCGTTAAAGCTTGCGTCTGTCTAAAGAACGCTCGCTACAAACACATGCACCATTGAGTGGGGTTCAGTGGAGGAGCTGTATCCAAAATCCTGTCTTTAAAGCTAATTGATCATAAAGTCAGAATAGCCAATCAGAGAGCTTGTACTTGACTTTTTTAATAGTATAGTGGTTGTAGAACAGTACTGCATCACACTAACACTAACTCGGGGGTCAGCAACCCACGGCTCTTTAGCGCCGCCCTAGTGGCTCCCTGGACCTCTTTCAGAGAAGTGTGAAAATGGAAAAAGATGAAGAAAAAAACATATGTTTTGTTTGAATATATTTTCTGTAGGAGAACAAACTTGACAGAAAACCTTCCTAATTGTTAGAAATCCCACTGTTTATGTTATACATGCTTCACTGATGAGAGTATTTGGCAAGCCCCGTTTTGTCCTACTAATTTCAGCGATGCTTGAACTAATCATAGTTTGTACAACTTACCCAGATGCTGCCACAGAAAGACGTGTTTTATGCCACTTCTTCTTTGTCTCGTTTTGTCCACCAAACGTTTTATGCTGTGCGTGAATGCACAAAGGTGAGCTTTATTGATTTTATTGATTTGCTGGAGTGCTTATCAGGCATATTTGGTCAATCCACAACTGCAAGCTAATTGATGCTAACACGCTATTTAGGCTAGCTGTATGTACATATTGCATCAATATGCCTTGTTTGTAGGTATATTTGAGCTCATTTAATTGCCTTTCTTTATGTCCTCTTTGTATTTAATTTATATTTGCATGTCTCATGACACATTATCTGTATGTAATATTGGCTGCATTTCTGATAGTTGTTTGTATACCATGCTGTTCCAGACCACAGCAAACGTTACCCAGCTTGCAAAGATTGTAATAAATCCACTAGAAGAAGACAGCCTGCCGATTCGTTAAACTTGGACACACACATCTATACCTTTGGCCATTCTGAGCCAGTAATTTCCAGAAGTTATCTCATCCTGTGAGAAGCCTCCATTTTACTAATGATTTCCAATGTTGCAAAAATGTGTAGAATAAATAATACAACATTTCTGTCAACGAAGATTTGCGTCAGCCTTTGATAGTAGGCTAATATAGCTAATATAGACACTTACATCATGTGTTGCCTTCATTATAACACTTATATAAGGCTTTTAATTTGTTGCGGCGCCAGACAGATTTTTTTTGTGTGTTTTTGGTCCAATATGGCTCGTTCAACGTTTTGGGTTGCCGACCCCTGCACTAACTGAATGTTTTGCCTCTGATGTTGCTAAATAAGACAAAAACAAGACTGCTATTATGAGGTAAAAACCGCTGAGTGAAGTGCGTCCATTATTCTACAGTGAAACACTTGTCTCCAAAACACAAACACATTGTTTAACTCTCATGTAGACAGATATGACAGCTGCTACATGTGGGTAGAATTGGCCACCGAACTAGTCGGACAGGTTTATGTTTTCTACATGTGTGTTGCCACTCATGCCGTGTTCAAGTACCAGGTATATTTGTTTTTCCTAAAAAGACCATTAAGGTTTGACATCCGGCTCGGAAACAAAGGGTCTTCTTTGCCCACAAGCAAGGCAGTTAGAGTGCTGGAAATATCTGCTATCATGCTACAAAAGAATCTGACAGAGAACAACATAACAGTTGTTTTTTTCTGTGCTTCTAATCAAGAGCGGATGTCATGTGTGATTATTCTTAACGTGCTGCTCCATGATTACACGCCACAGCACAGAATATTTCAACGCAACACTTACAGCACACACGATTATTAAATAGAGTTGTCAAAAGTATGGATACTTCAATACCAACACGCAAACGAACATGGATACCTGCTTTTTCAGTATCGTCAGTACAGAATACTACGCAACACTTTTTTCTCAGCGAGTTGTGTCAATTCTCGGCCCGTGAGCACTGCGTCAGCGGAAAAAAAACACCTGCTCTCTGAAAAAAAAACAACCCGTAGTTACTAGTATGTGTAAACCTGTCACAAATCAAATGCAAATTTGGTGTTTACAGCATAGCAGTAGGTGTAGCACAACACACCTCATACCAGTCTGTTTTGCCGGAGAATAAGACGTAGCAGAAATTATCTGTGATGCACTTTAGCCACTTGGTTGCTAAATTTAGCGAGTAGAGGCCCACGCTGAAAGTGAAAGAGAGGTGTATCTTACCTCATGCATTAATTTACTGATCACAAAAGTATTCACTTCACAAGTAAGAGTGGAGGTCTGCCACCACAAGCCCAGGGGTGTACATTAGCACAGCGTGCAGAAAACTTTCAGAAGCGTGGAAGCCAATCTTTATCACTTCTTTAAGTGCTAAGAAAACACAGCTTAGAGACACTCCACTGCCGTTTGGCAACACTTTCAACTCCACTGCTTTACTTTTTTCACTAGGAAGGCAAAGTGTAGCCTGGGGGGCATTAGCTGGAATGAAAAAAAGAAAAGAAAACAGCAAAAATCTAAAATAGAGCAAAACGGGGATAAAACAAAGGCTGAAATGTTTATACTAATTAGAATATATAAACACAAATATTTGTCTTTAAAGAGGAACTGCAATTTTTTTAAAATTTGCCTATCATTCACAATCCATATGAGGGACAAGCACACGTTTTTCTTTTTTTTTATGGTTATGGTTTAAGTGTTTTTCGAACATGCATACATTTACAACATGATACATCACATATTTTCATTTTCTCCTTACATGTCCGAAAGGGAGTATGAAGAAGCAGATCTTATTCAATCCTAATCCTTTTCCATTTCAAAGCAAGTTCTAACACGTGTTCACTTCCTGTTGTCATTTTGTAACACAACTTAAATGAATGAATAATAAATATAACCATTCTCTTAAATAAATACTTTTAAATGTTATGATTCACACAATGAGATCAATAAGATTCAAATTTTTCAATCAGATTCAAGATGTTAATCAGGATTCTTTTTCCTTGTACTTTGTTTCTTAAATTGGATTATGTCCAGTACATTGTTTGACTGTTTTGCGTAATCCATTCCATACTTTTATTCCAAGTACTGATATACTAAAGGTTTTAAGTTTTGTACGTGCATACAAAATGTTTTTTTCACTAAGGTTATATTTCTCCTCCTTTGTTGAAAAGTTTAGAACAATTGTTGTACATTCTTGGGTGTCAGGTTATAGTTTGCTTTGTACATAATTTTAGCTGTTTGCAAATGCACCAAATCATTTAACTTCAATATTTTTGATTCACAAATAAATGGTTTGTATGATCTCTATATCCAACATTATGTATTATTCTGACTGACTTTGTTTGTAACGTGGTTAGTAAATGAATTGTACTTTAGGTAATTATTTCCCCAAATTTCTACACAATAGCTCAAATATGGTAACACTTGCCAGCAGTAAAGAATATATTTTGCCTTATTTATTATTTAATTATTTGTAATGTTGTATATTTTTTGTTTAAGATTTCCAATTCATTTAATCATTTATTACACCTGAAAATGTTGATTTATTTCATCCTTTCAATGTCTACTGTATTTGTATTTGACTTTCTCTTCTGCTGATGCCGAATAATTATTTTAGTTTTACTGAGTTTCAAAGATTGTCTGACAAAAACAGACTCTCTTTAATTTGTTCATTTCTTCTGTTATTATTTGTATAAGCTTATATATATATATATATACATCAAGCGGCAAAATAGCGGGCAGAAATGGTGAAAGAAAAGGGTACACATACAGGACTGTCTCAGAAAATTTGAATATTGTGATAAAGGCAAGGCAAGGCAAGGCAACTTTATTTGTATAGCGCTTTTCATACACAAGGCAGACTCAAAGCGCTTCACAGACAACAAAGTGAAATGAAGGAAAATAAAAGCTAAATTAAAATGCAGACAATAAAAATAAAATCAGTGCGGACATTAAAAGTCAAAAGATTAAAAGATTTAGCTGAAAGCTAATGTGAACATAAAAGTTTTCAGTCTCGTTTTAAAAGTAGTCAGAGTTGGGGAGAGTCTGACATCTTCAGGAAGTTTATTCCAGCTATTTGTTGCATAGTGACTGAATGATGCGCTCCCTTGATTTGAGTTTACTCTGGGAACCGCTAACAGATTAATCTCAGAAGATCTTAGTGATCTAGAGGGCTTATATAGTGGGAGCATATCAGGGATATACTTCGACCCTAGACCATGTAGTGATTTATATGTGAGCAGGAGGATTTTGAAATCAATTCTCTGATGTACATAAATATAGATAAAGTCCTTTATTTTCTGTAATGAAACTAAAAACATGGAAATGTCATACATTCTGGATTCATTACACATCAACTGAAATATTGCAAGCCTTTTATTATTTGAATATTGCTGATTATGGCATACAGCTTAAGAAAACTCAAAAATCCCATCTCAAAAAATTAGAATATTTCCTCAGACCAAGTAAAAAAAAAAGATTTATAACAGCAAAACAAAATCAAACATTTGAAAATGTCAATTAATGCACTCAGTACTTGGTTGGGAATCCTCTTGCGCGGATTACTGCATCAATGCGACGTGGCATGGAGGCAATCAGCGTGTGGCATTGCTGAAGTGTTATGGATGCCCAGGATGCTTCAATAGCGGCCGTTAGCTCATTTGCATTATTGGGTCTGATGTCTTTCAGCTTCTTCTTCACAATACCCCACAAATTCTCTATGGGGTTCAGGTCAGGGGAGTTGGCAGGTCAACCAAGGACAATAATGCCATGGTCAGTACACCAGTTACTGGTGGTTTTGGCACAGTGGATCATGCTGGAAAATGAAATCATCATCTCCATAGAGCTTTTCAACAGATGGAAGCACGAAGTGCTCTAAAATATCTTGGTACACAGCTGCATTGACTCTGGACTTGATGAAACACAGTGGACCAACACCAGCAGCTGACATGGCTCCCCAAACCATTGCTGACTGTGGGAACTTCACACTGGATTTCAAGCAACTTGGATTTTGCTCCTCTCCAGCCTTCTTCCAGACTCTAGCGCCTTGACTTCCAAATGAAGTACAAAACTTGCTTTCGTCTGAAAATAGGACTCTGGACCACTCTGCAACTGTTCAGTGCTTCTTTTCCATAGCCCAAGTCAGACGCTTCTTCCGTTGTCTTTAGTTCAGGAGTGGCTTGACCATGGGAATACGGCTACATGCTTCCATTTGTTGAAAAGCTCTATTGAGATGATGATTTGATTTTCCAGCATGATCCAGCAGTGCCAAAACCACCAGTAACTGGTGTACAGACCATGGCATTACTGTCCTCGATTGGCCTGCCAACTCCCCTGACCTGAACCCCATAGATAATTTGTGGGGTATTGTGAAGAAGAAGCTGAAAGACACCAGACCCAATAATGCAAATGAGCTAAAGGCCGCTATTGAAGCATCCATAACACCTCAGCAATGCCACAGGCTGATTGCCTCCATGCCACGCCGCATTGGTGCAGTAATCCGTGCAAAAGGACTCCCAACCAAGTACTGAGTGCATTAATTAACATTTTCAAATGTTTGATTTTGTTTTGCTGTGCCATGCTCCCGCCATCAGTGTGTGAATGTGTGTGTGAATGGGTAAATGTGGAAATACTGTCAAAGCGCTTTGAGTACCTTGAAGGTAGAAAAGCGCTATACAAGTACAACCCATTTATCATTTATTTATTTATAAATCTTTATTTTTTACTTGGTCTGAGGAAATATTCTAATTTTTTGAGATGGGATTTTTGAGTTTTCTTAAGCTGTATGCCATAATCAGCAATATGAAAATAATAAAAGGCTTGCAATATTTCAGTTGATGTGCAATGAATCCAGAATGTATGACATTTTCATGTTTTTAGTTGCATTACAGAAAACAAAGGACTTTATCACAATATTCTAATTTTCTGAGACAGTCCTGTATGTAGTACCCTTCTATATGTAACGTTCTCTACTATGAGGATTTTTGCTTACTTGAGGTGGTGGTGCTCGTACAGGCTAAATTTAGCACAGAGGATATATATATGTGGGGCGGCATAGATAGATAGTACTTTATTGATTCCTTCGGGAGAGTTCCCTCAGGAAAATTTAAAATACGGCATAGCGGCCGTGCCAGCAACTTGAGGGTTCCAGGTTCGATCCCCGCTTCCGCCATCGTAGTCACTGCTGTTGTGTCCTTGGGCAAGACACTACCCAGTGCCACCCACACTGGTTTAAAAATGTAACTTAGATATTGGGTTTCACTATGTAAGAGCGCTTTGAGTCACTAGAGAAAAGCGCTATATAAATATAGTTCACTTCACTAGTTATACCAAAGGTGACTTATTTAAAGGTGAACGTGGACCTTGGCATTGTACAGTGAGTGACACCCCCCACGTTGCACGCCTTCTTCCTCCTGTTACCCACCTGGGAGCGGACGTACACGGTCAAGCAGTCATCACACACCGGCTTCCTGCAGCAGGGCAAGGGTGCGATTGTTTTCTCCTCCAGGCACACCCGGCACGGCTGTGCTTGGGCTGCGTGGGCACCCGTCTGCAGTGTTGACAGCCGCCGGACGGCTCCACGCAAGGGGTCCACCAGGTCCTCAGTGGTGTGCAGAACCAGTTCGTTCCCAGAACTGTCAGCGTCTTGTTCGGCTGTAATTATCGTGTCGTCTGGGTGTTCGAAACCAGCAACGTCGCTGTCGTTAGCTATGCAGTAGACGGCGCAATAGACGTGCTCCGTGACGCTGGAAGAGTCACCCACGCTGATATTATTCCCACTTCGATCTAAAAGTGAAACTAGATCAAACCCTCGAGTGCTTGAAGAGGTTACAGCAGCAGAAGAAGGCTCGTTTTGAACTCCGGCGTGTCCCTGTTTCCCGTGCGGCTCCTGCTCGCCTTCGTAGCGGCTTGAGACGTCGCAAGCGGCAGTTGCGTCACCGAGGACTCCCTCGGAGCCGCCCGGCATCCGACCGTCTGTGCCGGTGCGGTCAAGAGGAGACGTCCATGCCAGCAGACTCCCCCTAATGAGCTCCACGATGCCCGCCCCCCTGGCCGCGCCGTTGCAATTGTTGTTGTTGTTGTCCTCCGCATCCTCGTCTTCTTTCTCTTCTTCTTCTTCCTCCTCGGCCCGAGATAAGTTCACCTTGCTCGCACGGCGTCTGTCCAAATTCCGCAGCGACAATTCAACTTTACTACTTCCGGCCGGCGGCTCGCTGGACGCTTTCATCTTGTCGTCGGTGAAAGTCGGCTTTTTGTGATGAATCGGAGCGTCATCGTCCATCACCGGTCAGTTTCCTCCCCGTTTATTCCGTGTTCGGCTTCGGTTTCTGGTGCTTGTCCCGGTCCCACCCGGCCGCATGTCGCCCTCACAGTCCAACTAAAAAGTCAAAACCAAAACAAAACAAAAGCGTCGCAATTCCGGGCTGTGACGTCAGACGTAAACCACAAAGTAAACGCACGCACTACTCCTGATGGCCGCCAGAGGGCAGAGTGAAGTAAACTACTCAGCATACCTACGAGCGTCAACTTGTTTAAAGCAGGGGTTCTCAACCATTTTGACATCGGGGGCCCAATTTTTCTACTACAGGGGTGCCCGGGTCCCACTCAAATATTAACAGAGAATTTGTCATCTTACTATTGATTTTAATCATATTCAATAATTATATCTAACCTAATTACAATTTAATAAGATAAACCTTGTCAAATGATATGAAAGCAGGTATTCATCACAAAGATTATTAGGTCAGGCTGATTACAAAAATTAATACTAATCAAGAAGGGATTCATAAATACTGATGAAAAAAAAAGTTACATACAATTACCCAGGGCTAAAATAAAGTTAAAGTTAAAAGTCCCAACCACTGTCACACACACATTAGGTGTGGTGAAATGTGTCCTCTGCATTTGACCAATCCCCTTGTTCCACCCCCTGGGAGGTGAGGGGAGCAGTGAGCAACTGCATGCGTCACGGTCAGGAATAATTTTTGGTGATTTACCCCCAATTCCAACCCTTGATGCTGAGTGCCAAGCAGGTAGGCAATGGGTCTTTGGTATGACTCGGCCAGGGTTTGAACTCACAACCTCCCAGTCCCAGGGCGGACACTGGGACTGGGAGGTTGGTGATATATATATATATACATATACATATACAGTATACATTTTAACTAAAATAAAACATAACATATATATTCTTCTTGAATTAACTGTGAATACAATTAAAGTGCAAATGAAAATACAGATACACCACCTTAGTCATATATTTTGCACTTAAACTTCTCTATGACTTTAGCTCTCGACTTCCAATGTTTGATTGCTATTGTCATACTGGTGGAAAAGTGTGTTACAACTGAGGAACTGATTTTTTTTGCCAGCCCAATAATGGTTAAGAAACACTGGTTTAAAGTGACTGTCAAAATTTACGCACATTTAGCCGATCTCAATGAATTGTTTGTGGCCTCGCAACTTTGTCCAGTGCCGGCAAATTCCCTGCATACACTCACACGTCAACCGTCTAATTAAAATGTATGTTTGTTTCTTGTGTAGACAAAGCAGGGACAATAACATGTAACAATATATCAACGATCAAACGACACAACTGTCGTTCTCCCGCATAGCTCAGACCTACTTAATGTTCCTGTCTACAGCGCTAAACCTTCTGGTCTGGGTAATGTAGTACATCAACATTTACTTCCTAGTTTACATGTATTAATATACGTATTTACCCTTTAATAATCCAAGGTAAAACCATTAACATGTTTTCATTTGCAATGCTGACCGAGCAAAGAGGCAGCACTTAACATGTTAGAGCTGTTGAAGTGTGATGATAATCTCTCATCGTTTCTTGTTTACTAACATTAATTAGCACTTTAAATTGCTCTCAACAGTTCACAAATGCTCCTAATGTGAGGGAGTAACTGTGTTGGAATATAAATTAATGTTTTAAGTTGGACCAACACTCTTCAAGCGTGAAACAAACACATGAACTGAGAATGTGCTTTTACTGCCATCTAGTGTCTACTTTTAAGTCTGCGTGGTATGAAATGAGTAAACATCAATACAGTATTTGTTTTCCATTTTTTGTTGAAATCCTGTGCTTTTTGAGGTTAAGGTCACATTTAAAATGTTGATAACAAATCCATAAAATCCAGAGTTGATTTAATCTTATGGAAAAAAAATAAGCCACAGATTTTGCAAAAACAATCTGCTGGGATTTCAGGCATTTTAGGCGGCAACGATAAAAAAATTAAATTCAGCGGAATCGTGGAGGGACAGATATGAGTTACTAAGAGCTCCATTTGAAATGCAAAACCCTGGAAGAATAAAAGCTGTAGAGGTGTAGAAAAACCTTTGTGTTGTCCAAAATGGCTGCCATGAAGATACATTTTGTTTTCAGTGCAACAGTGTATGCTATACTTTGAACAAAATGGTGGTGCTTTGAGATTTGAGAAGCGTACAAAGCCTTGACTGAAAGTTTATTGACATAAAACACAATGTGGCTTCAGATATTTTTTCTTTGTGTGTCCACAAGTTCACAGACAACAATCTCTATTGACTCTTTCAAAGTCTAATTTGTCCTGTGAACACTGTCAATAACTGCTGCTCTTTACTACTACATGGAACTATTTGCATTTATTAGCACGACTAGTCCACATCCCATACAACTATGTTCTTTTGCTTTCACTTTCAGTTTGCAGCTTCTTTGTTTTCTACAGGGATGCTCGTTGTTAGAGATGGGCATTTGACCACATTCCCTTGTGGTAAAAAATATCAGTCCATTATTTTATTACTTTTAATGAGATGCCAGAATCTCTCAGAATGTTCTGAACTCCTGTTTCCGTGCCAGTGTTGTATATGACAATGTAGCTACCGTAAAAGCTCCAGCTCAAGAGGCTGCTGTATTCAAATGTGTGGTCGAGAGGTGTCTCAAACTTTTTCACTTCCGATACCAATATTGGAGACTAGAGTAGAGGCTGATACTGATATTAATCTGATACGATGTCAGCACAAATCAAACCTACGTTTATCATTTTGTAATGGAGCATGTTAGAAATGGTTGGATCAAATCAAATTAGCCGAACAGAACAATAGTAGGTATGAAAAACACTAACCTTATGACAGACTTACGCTGTCTTCAAGTTGAAGTGAAGTGGTAATTGTTTTGGCAACACCTAGTGGTCACAATAATTCACAAAGTTAAGCTCATGATGCAGTAAGTTGAATGATGCAGACATGTTTGTTACTGGATACTGTCTAATCGGCTTCTGCCTTGAAGATTTTATATGTTTAAGCAATATGCAACTACAATGATTTGATATTTGTTTAAATTGAAAAATGTCCTGTTTTAGACTGCAATATTGTTCAATGATGGGCAGTTTTTATTCATGTCTAGCTTGCGTGCTTAGCTGTTGTGTAGCTGTTAGCTCCTAGTAGCCTGTAGACTACCATGTTTACATTTTGATAATGACTTACAAGAAAAGACCAACCTTGTGTGTTTATTGGAGGACATTTAGATGTTAACTGGCTGTCCAGCATTGCACAAGTAAACACGCTGCAGGACTGCTTGTATCAGATTTTTGACATGAAAGCCCATATTCTGATATGTTTTTGCAAATATCGGACCCATACCAATATCGAATTAGGACACCCCTAGCGTGGTGTACAAAAGAACACAACTCTAACTAGTCTACAATTAGCGTTGGCCAAAAAACATTGGAATTGACATCTGTGGCTGTAGGCAACCTCCAGATGTAGCTTTTTTTCTACAAGCGGTCAGCATCCGGCAGCTTCATTTAGCTCGGCATGCATGTCAAATGTTGCTACTCAAGTGTCTGCGTGAAAGTTATGCATGTTACACTTGTCAACAGTATTAACGCTGACTCGGCTGTTTGCTCTTTCGCGCTGTTACAACATTGGTTGTGTTGCTGCTGTGTACTTGTTGAATGACCATGTGGTCCAAGAGAGCTGCTGTTTGCTTTGCACTTTCTCATGCACTTCAAATCATTATTCAAGTAAAAAAAGTACATTCTTTTCTCCAATTAGCCAATTACCAGAGCGTCCTCTTTGCGGTTTACCCTGGCTATAATTAGAGCATTTATGGTATCTACTTAGAGGGGGGGGTTACCCACATATGCGGTCCTCTCCAAGGTTTCTCATAGTCATTCACATTGACGTCCCACTGGGGTGAGTTTTCCTTGCCCGTATGTGGGCTCTGTACCGAGGATGTCGTTGTGGCTTGTACAGCCCTTTGAGACACTTGTGATTTAGGGCTATATAAATAAACATTGATTGATTGATTGATACTTCAGTTTATTTTGGACTGGCATCCAGCTGAGACTCAAACAACAGCACCTCTACTGGCTGCAGCCGAGTAGTGCACTCCTACTGTGGCTTGAAAATGATGATTGTTAACAAAGAATTATTATAATGCCCATCCCTAGCGGCTGTCTAAAAAAAGCCTAGTAAAATAAAGCACAATTGTACACAACATCACACGGTAGAAAACAAGAAACACTTTGTCACAGATTACATGGTTGTTTTTTTCCAAACTATTATAAAAACAAAGAACGAGAAAAGTTCACATTTCTTTGAGGAGAAGCATTTAACAAAGTTCCCTCAGAGTAGCTAGGAAGTAGGCATGAGAGTAAATATGCAACATCTGATAGACACCTCATGCAAAAACACACACTTTCTTCCAAGTCCGTCAAGAAAAAGTTTGCTTAACAAGGCCTCAAATGTTTGGTCCAGCAAGTCCCAAAAAGTAGTTGAAGCGCAAAAAAAATCTCACTTTTTTTGCTTTCTTTCTATGTCGGCGGACATTTTTTGCCCCAAGCAGTCCGTTTGTTTACACTTCTCGAAAATTCTGCACGAAACCATGCACTCACCATTGGCACTTATGATGTGAAAAGTTGGACAAGTGTCTTATTATGGGAAGCATTTGTCATAAAAGAGCAACATTTTGCGTTTTTTGGGGTAAGTTACCATTTTTGGCGAGGGATTTCGGCCAAAAACCAAAAAAGTTTACCTCAAACACTGCAAAATGTTGTGGTACAACTTTTTTTTTTTTTACTAAAAAGCAAGAAGAAACTGTTGTTAGATGACACATTTTTTTTTTTGCTATTTTCATATCGGCAGTCATTTTTAGTCCCAAGCCACCCGTTTGTTTACACTTTCTGCACAGAACCACACACCATTGGCACTTTTAACATAAATGATTGGACAAGAGTCTTCATTGTTCATTTATGAGAGGACTTGGGGAAGTAATTATACTAAAAGAGAAACAATTGGGTTTTCTTTTCGATAATTTACTATTTTTGGGGGTTTAAGCCTCAAACGGGTTAGCATGGAATCATTGTTAATTGTTGTTGAGACTTGGTTGAGACTTTTATTAGTAGGTTGCACAGTAAAGTACATATTCTGTACAATTGACCACTAAATGGTAACACCCGAATAAGTTTTTCAACTTGTTTAAGTCGGGGTCCACTTAAATTGATTCATGTTAGATGACAAACACTTTTTTTCCCCGTTTTTTTACACTTCCAGAGAATTCTGCACAATCATTACTTGTTTGAGTCCCTCATGAGGAAACTTGGGGCAAAACAGGAAAAAAAAGAACAGCATTTGTCAGTTTTGCCAGATGGAAAATGACAAGTTATTTTACCAGAACCTTGAAATTTTCGCATTTTGAGGAAAACTATTCCACAATATAAATATACTCTATTTGATGTAGCTTATACTAGAGCATTATCACAGACCGTGTATAGAGCAGCTTGTAATGTAGTTGTACCTTCTAATAAACTGTTGGAAAAAAACTGCCACTGTCAGAAAAGTGCCCTCACCTGGCTGTAAACAGGATGTATCAGGTTTGTGTTTGCTAACTGCCAAGTATTGAAGGAGTCAAACTATCGTACATTGTAGGATTTGGGGAGTTATTGATTCACAGAAGATACAATTATTGTATGTTTGGAAACACTGCTGCCCGATGGGTTTGTGCATAAACAGACTGCATTTGCAACACGCATGCGCAAACATAGCTTCCTGCAATGTAACAAGTTTTCAATTATTAGCAAAAAATGCGAGCTTATTTAGTTAAGGGAATGTAATTAACAATATGTCACCATGATTCAAAGCTAAAATGAAAAGGACAGTTTCAAATTTGAAGAATGAACGATGTGGATGGAAGTTAATTAAGTTTTTAAACAGTAGATGTTGATTATCTGTAAATACTTTTGCCAACCTTCGTTTAAATAAATAAATAAATAAGTAAAATGTCCCTTGCCACATCGTGCTTCAAATATTGTGGCTTCACTTTAACATAGCATGTTCTACATATTTGTATCCAAATTTAAAGCCCCACTAAAGAACTTTCACTTTTGGTTGACTTTGGCAGTGCCAGAAGACCAAAGCGGTCGTGTTTGGCCAAAAGAAGACCACATTTCCCATGAGGACTAGCGCATATAGCGTCATACTGACATGATGTCCGCTGTAATTTTGGTACAAATATTACGTCTCTAATGGCTATGCCGATGTTAAAGAGCAGACACTATCAAGAAATGATCTTGGATTGCGCTACAAACATGACACTATTACCAAGACTGTATCGGGGAGGATGCAGGTCCAAAGCAAAGAAAGACCGGCGGGAGAGTCTTTTCGAAGGAAGTAGTGTGGAACTGGGAACTATCAAGCTGGTGGCTATTTATTGCTACCACGCAAATTTCTGATAGCTAACAATATCACTATTCAAGTGAAAGCCGGGGCAATGTTGAGCCCGACTGTCCTTTGTGTCCGCGTAAGCTCCGTTTTACTTTTTTGTCTCCTCAGACAAAACTTTTCGTTTCTTTGGTTGTTTTGCAGCTTCGGCCATGATAGCAGTAATTGCACGTAGGCGTTCTTCTTCTTCTTTTAGTTTTCGGGTGGCATGTAGGCGTTCGCATCGGCTTCTGTCTTTTTAACGAATTGGGTAAGGGGGAGTGACGTATGCCGTTAAGCAAGTCAGCACATTTGTAATTTTTTGTGTGGCAGGTTACCCTGCCACCCTCCTCAAAGTTGCTAAGTGCCAGTAAAAGCGATACAGACCCCTCAGGCCATGACAGAAGTGTCATTCAACTAATTGTAAGTCCATTTATCATTCCAAAAGTTGAGAAAATATTTTATGAAGGTTGTAAAGTTACTTAGTGCTGCTTTAAGTGTTAGATTAAGTCCTATTTATGTCTTAAATGCATTACAGTGTGGTATTACTCTTATTTTCTATTATGTTGTGGCAATCAGAAAATATATTCACCTAGCGGGACCTCCCTTTCCAGGTTAAAAGCCTACTGAAACCCACTACTACCGACCACAGAGTCTGATAGTTTATATATCAATGATGAAATCTTAACATTACAACACATGCCAATACGGCCGGGTTAACTTATAAAGTGCAATTTTAAATTTCCCGCTAAACTTCCGGTTGAAAACATCTTTGTATGATGACATATGCGAGTGACGTCACTAGTTAAACGGAAGTATTGGTACACCTTTGAATCCAATACAAAAAAGCTCTGTTTTCATCTCAAAATTCCACAGTATTCTGGACATCTGTGTTGGTGAATCTTTTGCAATTAGTTTAATGAACAATGAAGACTGCAAAGAAGAAAGTTGTAGGTGGGATCAGTGTATTAGCGGCTGGCTGTAGCAAGACATCCAGGAGGACTTTGACTTGGATAGCAGACGCGCTAGCCGACGCTAGCCGCCGACCGCACGGATGATCGGGTGAAGTCCTTCGCCCTTCCGTCGATCGCTGGAACGCAGGTGAGCACGGGTGTTGATGAGCAGATGAGGGCTGGCTGGCGTAGGTGGAGCGCTAATGTTTTTTATCATAGCTCTGTGAGGTCCCGTTGCTAAGTTAGCTTCAATGGCGTCGTTAGCAACAGTATTGTTAATCTTCGCCAAGCTGGAAAGCATTAACCGTGTATTTACATGTTCA
Organism: Entelurus aequoreus; assembly: GCF_033978785.1. Lineage (NCBI taxonomy): Eukaryota > Metazoa > Chordata > Actinopteri > Syngnathiformes > Syngnathidae > Entelurus > Entelurus aequoreus. The sequence continues at coordinate 17,967,222 of NC_084734.1, forward strand.
GGGTTTAATAGTATTGTTGATTTTCTGTCTATCCTTCCAGTCAGGGGTTTATTTCTTTTTATATCTGCATTTGAGCCCGATGCTATCACGTTAGCTCCGTAGCTAAAGTGTTTCGCCGATGTATTGTCGTGGAGATAAAAGTCACTGTGAATGTCCATTTCACGTTCTCGACTCTCATTTTCAAGAGGATATAGTATCCGAGGTGGTTTAAAATACAAATCCGTGATCCACAATAGAAAAAGGAGAAAGTGTGGAATCCAATGAACCCTTGTACTTAAGTTACGGTCAGAGCGAAAAAAGATACGTCCTGCACTGCACTGTAGTCCTTCACTCTCACTTTGCTCATCCACAAATCTTTCATCCTCGCTCAAATTAATGGGGTAATCGTCGCTTTCTCGGTCCAAATCTCTCTCGCTGCTGGTGTAAACAATGGGGAAATGTGAGCAGCACTCCAGCTTGTGACGTCACGCTACTTCCGGTAGGGGCAAGGCTTTTTTTTTATCAGCGACCAAAAGTTGCGAACTTTATCGTTGTTGTTCTCTACTAAATCCTTTCAGCAAAAATATGGCAATATCGCGAAATGATCAAGTATGACACAGAGAATGGATCTGCTATACCCGTTTAAATAATAAAAAAAAAATTTCAGTAGGCCTTTAAGGTGACCAATGCTGACAATATAGCTGCTACTCTTAGCGCTATCTTCACCGCGACAATCAAGTTAACTAACTTTTGGCGGTACAACTTTTTAATGGACTTCATCATTGACTCCTGCCTCATCAATAACACATCTCCACACTGGTAAGACTTTGGAGTGACAATGTCAAAAGACGAGACGTGACACATACCAGTACTGGTGCACCACTTAGTGCTAACAAGACTGCTATCAGCAGCTGTCGGGGCAATGCTAAGTGGAGATGATGCACATGACATTGGTGAGCCTTTATGTGAGTGATGTGGAATGACAACGCAAGACGGGTAATGCTAACACGGCTAATGGTCGCAGCTGCGACTGTTAAGTTAACTAAGTTTTCGCAGAACAACTTAGGCCTGTGGTTTCAGCACATGGAAGCCCAGTTCTAACTAGGAGCAATCACCCAGCATGTGATAAAGTATTTCCAAGCCTATTCGTGTTGTAGTGGCCGGGTGACAACCATAGCAATGACGCTTGGAGGATTCTTCAGGCTACTGGTGAGGACTGTAATCTACAGCAGAACACCCTTTTGGATGAAACGGGTGTAAAGGTGACTATATGGGTCTTATTTCATGTTTAAATGAGTCTAATTATGTTTAAAACAATATTTAGAAGGTCATAAACAGTGCTTTTATGCTCTAACTATGAACATATAAATGAGGGACAACTTTAATTTGGAAAAACTTTGTAGAGTGAGGAAGAAAAGTTGCTGACTTTTGGCTCATGCACAAGCCGATCAGGCAGCTCAGTAAATCTTGCAGTGACAAAATGTCTTCTGAAGTAAATCAACCATTTTTTAAATTTAGGCCAAACAAAGCCAATTAAACCAAGCTGCGGCCGCACAGAACTACTCTAGGTTGCGCCCACTTAAAGAAGAAGCTGGAGAGACAATACCTAACACAGAAATGAACAAAAATGACTACTGAACATAAGTTAAGGTTACAGAGAGGTTTGGGTTGTGGTTAGGGTTAGAGTTGTAAATACCGTATTTTTGGAGTATAAGTCGCACCGGAGTATAAGTCGCACTGGCTGAAAATGCATAATAAAGAAGGAAAAAAACATGTATAAGTCGCACTGGAGTATAAGTCGAATTTTTTTGGGATAATATATAGAACATGCTATACGTTTACCAAACAATCTGTCACTCCTAATCGTTAAATCCGATGAAATATTATACGTCTAGTCTCTTACGTGAATGAGCTAAATAATATTATTTGGTACGGTAATGTGTTAATAATTTCACACATAAGTCGCTCCAGAGTATAAGTCGCACCCCCGGCCAAACTATGAAAAAAACTGCGACTTATAGTCCGAAAAATACGGTAATCAGCAACCAAAATAATAACAACCAATGGTGCGTTGCGTGAGCCATCTTGGTTCACGTTACAAATCAAGTCTCCTGTCTTTAAAACACGGTCCACTTCTGTTGTCGTCACCCCCGCAGCTATACCCTTCTCAACAAAGCACCAAAACAAAACAAAAGCGTCTCACACTTGCAGGCTGTGACGTCAGCAGTCAACTGGACGTAAAAGAAGCGACGTAAGCCATGATACAAAACTCACGCAATATTCTTGGTGGTCACTAAGAGGCGATGAAGTGAACTTATTAGCGTTCTGCTTGTTGCTCGCTTGAATTTGTTTAAAGGGCAGGTAAAGATGTTTTAAAGACGTGAAGACATTGTATTATGATTTGATCACAAGGTCACACTAAAAAAAATGATTAGACATACGGCTATCCTATTATTTTTGTCTATATCTACGTCAAATTAAATGTTTGTCCGTTTTGGGATTTGTTATTTGTAGCGGTTACAAATGTTTGTTCACAAAAAACATGTTTTTTGCTGTGTTTTTCCCCACATTGTTGTGAGTAATACAACATACCAATTTTAGTCTGGAGTGGTTGGATAGTTTACATTTTGTGAGAATTCTGCACAATTTGAGTCACAGAGGATTTACCAAGGAAAACAGGACGTGTGTGTCTCTTTAAGAATTAAACATTGTTTTTTGACCTTAAATGAGTTACAAATGGAGGCCGCCCTGACTGTGATTGTCATTTGTGTCGCGCCAACACGTCAACTTTGGGACATTTCTTAGTTAGGGATGAATGCTACTGGCAAACAAGCAAAAAAAAGAAAGAAAAAAAGGCTGCCTGACCTCTCCCTCGTCTTCTTCCTGCCCGCCTCTTGTGGCTGGAAGACAAATTATTCAGACAACCGAGGTCTGAAAAAGCACAAAAAGTTCTTTGATTAAAAAAGTCTTGTCAAAGATGTAAACATGAATTCGTTTTAGCACGTTTGGACGTCGCTTTGTGTCTTTTTAAAATGTCTGTGATGCTTTGCTAACATCCACAATCCAAACTTTTGAGGAAGTAGAAAAAAAAGATGTCAGACATTCCTTGTTTGGTTGTTGTTGTTGTTGTCAGGAAGTCTCACCAGGCACTAAAGAGCAAGGGAAAGTTCCAGAAGTTGGCCATGAAGGTGCTCAAAAATGTTTTTATAGCCGCTAATGCAGTAAGTGACTCCCACCACCAGAAGTCACTCTTACTTCATCAGAGAAACACTGGAAGGACTCAGTGTCCTCTTGTTTCCTTCCTCAAAAATACTTTTAGAGTAGAAACAAACAAACACAAAACAAAGCAGTAAGGCAGCTCTTCTAAAGAAGTTCCTGGTCTTTTATTTGGACCTGAAAAGACAAAATACACAATCTTTAGAAAATACCTAACATTGTTTGGAAGCAAAACATGTTTAAAATGTTTTTTTTTACTGTCACCAGGGGCTAACTTCTTTTTACACTTGAATGACTGATTAGAACGTTAAATTGTTTGATAATGGCCAAAGTTTGACCCTGGAACGGGTCAATTCTGATGTATTTATTATTATTATTAATGCTTGGTAAAGTTAAGTTAAAGTTAAAGTACCAATGATTGTCACACACACACACACACACACACACTAGGTGTGGTGAAATTTGTCCTCTGCATTTGACCCATCCCCTTGTTCACCCCCTGGGAGGTGAGGGGACCGGTGGTGGAAATCATTTTTGGTGATTTAACCCCCAATTCCAACCCTTGATGCTGAGTGCCAAGCAGGGAGGTAATAGGTCCCATTTTTATAGTCTTTGGTATGACTCGGCCGGGGTTTGAACTCACAACCTACCGATCTCAGGGTGGACACTCTAACCACTAGGCCACTGAGTAGGTAAATTAAACCTCAGTGAGTGTTTGGCACACTCACTGGATGTATTGACACTGGAAGTTAAGACATGGAGGCACACAGTATCACTCCTCATGTTTCACAATGCATCAATGTTTCAGTATCGTTGGACCCATCACTACTTATTATTGTGTTTTCATGGTGCACATAACAAAAAAAAAGACATTTGTCAACATTTTTCCACAAATAAAAATCGTATCAATGAAGATTTTTTAGGTTTTGATCATATTGTATTAATTAATCAATTGTGTTTTTGCTTTTTGTTTTACAAAAATTCTATTTATTTGGTGACTTCTGGAGTGAAAACACCATAAATGTAACTGCTCTTCTTAGAAAGTGCTTTAGTAAGTAGCACATTTAGTAATTAGTATTACTAATTCTAGTCTACTAGTTCCTTGACTGCACTTAAATGTAGAATATATTTATATTATTCATATAACGGTATTATATATATAATATATTATATTATTTATTATTATTATTGTCTATTGTGAGCGAACTGTGGTGCTGAATTTCCCCCAGGGATCAATAAATTACTTTCTATTCAATTCTATTTCTAAATAAATAATTTACATATTTTGTTCACTGCGACAAATGAAAAACTAAGTATAACTTGAAAGAGCCATTTCAGTAGAAACTGGTGTGAATGCTGAACAGCCAAACTGAAATGCTGACAGATGCTAGACAGATGGCGTCAGGTAACACAAAAATACAGTTGAGGTGTGTATCTGCAATAAGCTACACAACCTAGCATGAAATGTCAGCAAGCCAACAGTTGCGTCAAGTACCAAAATATATGATCTTTAGTTTCATACCTGCAAAAAGTGCTTAAAATGTCAACATTCAAACATTAGCATGCTTGCGATTGACTAACATAAGGAGCATTTTGACTTTGGAGCAGTTTGAATCGGTTGAAAAATGACCTATTTATTTTTAATGGAAAAATATTCTTAGAAAATGTGGAATTCCTGGATATGTTTGAAAAAAGTAAAACATTACTAAAGGTAGTATGCTAGCAATTCACTTACATTGAATTTGTTGACCATTGTGGAAGTTTAAAAAATTGTCCATCCATTTTGAATGGGCAAAAATGTCCTGTGCATTTCAAACATTTTCAAAGTGGAATGGTTTGAATTTAATGAAAAATAGGGTGGAATAATATTTAGAATACTTCATGTATTTCCAGCGTTCACACAATAATACAATCACACTAGAAGGTGAGTTTATACTACATTTAAGTCAATCATGTATTTATGTTATTTCTCAAATCAATGAAAAGGGGCAGAATAGAAGAGAAGGTCATGGGTTCAATTCCCGGACTCGGGGTCTTTCTGTGTGGAGTTTGCATGTCCTCCCCGTGACTGTGACCGGGTACTCTGGCTCCTCCCACCTCCAAAGACATGCACCTGGGGATAGGTTGATTGGCAACACTAAATTGGCCCTAGTGTGTGAATGTGAGTGTGAATGTTGTCTGTCTATCTGTGTTGGCCCTGTGATGAGGTGCCCCGCCTTCCGCCCCAGTGCAGCTGGGACCCCAGGAGGGACAAAGCAGTAGTAAAAAAATGGATGGATGGATGGAAATCAATGAAAAAACTAAATAAAAAATGCTCAAATGAGATATAAAGCAAAGAATGTTGAATAAACATAAGTATATGTTAATTTAACACGAAACACCATGAATGTGGTTATTATCTCGTTACTGTGTGCAGGTGTACCTAGTGAAGCGTCCTGGCGATTCAGCCGTGTGGAACACAAAAGGTCAACAAGATCAGCTGAAGATTTTATTTTTCTTTGCAAAGAAGCACTTTGTAAATATTTCTGGAGGCAATAATTGTGCTGAAATGTGTGTGTGTGTGCGCGCGTGCATGTGTGTGTCAAGGTGTGACAAGAGCGTTAGAGATTTCCTCTGGGACACACCAATTTATTGTTCCCTTTGGCCACAGCCAATCAACAGAAAGTGAAAGGACAACAGCTGCAGGAACAATGATAGCATATTGATAATGTTTGTCTTTGTGTGTGTGTGAGTGCATTAACACAGCATCTTTTGTGTTGCTCTGTGCGTGCGTGTGTGTGTGTGTGTGTTTGGGGGGGGGGGTAATGATTTATGATGTGTGTTATATCCTCCATCAGGGACACATAAAAGTAGAGAATGTGCCTTTATTGCCTTTCTTCTCTGTTTAGTGGAACATTTCATCTGTCATTCTTTGTTTCTACAATCCGTTTGCTCACGCGCACTCTTTCACAACCTGCTGCCATTTTTAGTCCAAATCACTTTATTTACAGTTCTGTAGAACATTCCACACGCGTGATTACTGAATAATAATCTCCTGCATGGTTGTAGTCACTCATGAGGGGATTTGGCAAGGAAAAAAGTCTTAAAAGAGCAAAATGCCTTTTGAGTAATTATTTGGGATCTAGGACACAAATGTTTGGTCCAGACAGTTCCGCACTTTTGCTTCCTTCCTGCTTCATGCAGACCTTGTTCATTTCTATGGTTTGAAAATATTCAGCAGGCTGCATTGAAATGTTAATTATTTTGTATTATGCCAAGGTAGTGGACATCGGGGGCGCTACCTCTGGATTGGCAGACCGGGGTGGTGGTTCCTCTCTTTAAGAAGGGGAACCGGAGGGTGTGTTCCAACTATCGTGGGATCACACTCCTCAGCCTTCCCGGTAAGGTCTATTCAGGTGTACTGGAGAGGAGGCTACGCCGGATAGTCGAACCTCGGATTCAGGAGGAACAGTGTGGTTTTCGTCCTGGTCGTGGAACTGTGAACCAGCTCTATACTCTCGGCAGGGTCCTTGAGGGTGCATGGGAGTTTGCCCAACCAGTCTACATGTGTTTTGTGGACTTGGAGAAGGCATTCGACCGTGTCCCTCGGGAAGTCCTGTGGGGAGTGATCAGAGAGTATGGGGTATCGGACTGTCTGATTGTGGCGGTCCGCTCCCTGTATGATCAGTGCCAGAGCTTGGTCCGCATTGCCGGCAGTAAGTCGGACGTTTCCAGTGAGGGTTGGACTCCGCCAAGGCTGCCCTTTGTCACAGATTCTGTTCAGAACTTTTATGGACAGAATTTCTCGGTGCAGTCAGGGCGTTGAGGGGATCTGGTTTGGTGGCTGCAGGATTAGGTCTCTGCTTTTTGCAGATGATGTGGTCCTGATCGCTTCATCTTGCCAGGATCTTCAGCTCTCACTGGATCGGTTCGCAGCTGTGTGTGAAGCGACTGGGATGAGAATCAGCACCTCCAAGTCAGAGTCCATGGTTCTCGCCCGGAAAAGGGTGGAGTGCCATCTCCGGGTTGCGGAGGAGACCCTGCCCCAAGTGGAGGAGTTCAAGTACCTTGGAGTCTTGTTCACGAGTGAGGGAAGAGTGGATCGTGAGATCGACAGGCGGATCAGTGCGGCGTCTTCAGTAATGCGGACGCTGTATCGATCCGTTGTGGTGAAAAAGGAGCTGAGTCGGAATGTATTTTGTGTATATAGTAAAAGTTTTAAATCTTTGAGATCGACTCATGACAAATGGGAGCAAACACAAAAGTGTTGTGTTTATATTTTTGTTCAGTGAATATGTTCATGTGTATTTAGTGTATCATTCTTAAATATTCACATGAATTTAGTGTGTATTACTTACATTTATTGAATGTGTAATACTTACATGTACATGGATTCGGTGAGTTCTATTTACATGCACATGTGTAACTAGGGAGTACTACTTACATGTACATGTATTTCGTGAATACTACTTACATGTATATATGTGTATTTATGAGTGATACTTATATGTACATGTATATTTAATGGCTTAATATTTTCATGTACATGTGTAATTGGTATATACTACTTACATGTATATGTACAATATATTTAATGAGCAATGCTGACATGTACATTTAGTGAGTCCTACTTACATGTATGTGTATATTTAGTGATTCATACATGTATATATATATTTAATGAGCAATACTTACATGTACATTTGCATTTAGTGAATACTACTAACACGTGCAAGGGTATTTAGTCCGTACTACTTACATGTATATTTAGTGTGCAATACTTACATGTACATGTGCATTTAGTGAGTATTACTTACATGTGCAAGCGTATTTAGTGAGTACTACTTACATGTACATGGGTTGTAGTTGGAGGTGGGAGGTCTTCTGAGGTCCTTGGTATCCGTACGAGTCGAAGCCGCCTATAAAGTCAACTGCACATGAAAGTGTCCATTAATCAACAGTTTAAAATATGCTGTATTTTAGAACCAAGATGTGTGTACTATGAATACAAGTACAAAGTATGAGTACATTCATCATGCATGCAGAATATTTTGCATGCAAGTATGAAATGACGAAGCGGCAGATTGGAAGCCTGAAGGCCACCAGTAGGTGGTCGCTCCCCTCAGACGGTCGAGGATGATAGAAAGATCTGTAAAGGTTTTTTTACGCTTTGATGTCAGCCAGCAAAATAAAAAGTGACTTCCTCATCTCTGTCGGCAACAAATCATTTATTTTCTGCCAGGGAATTAGCCGACATTCGTGTGGAATGTAGTCGTTATTAGCAGCTGTTTACACACAATTCAGCAGGCTAGGACCTTAATATATATAATGATGTAACAATGTATATACAATAAATGTATAATGATGTTAGAATATATAAACAATAAATGTATAATTATATAACAATGCATATATATACAATTATGTAACAATGTACATACAATGTTTAATTATGTAACAATGTATATTCAATACAATTTATAATTATGTAAGAATGTATATATATAATGTATATAAATATAATGATGTAACAATGTATATACAATGTATAATGATGTAACAATTTACATACAGTGGAACCTCGATTCACAAACACCTCTATTTGCACCCTTTTCGGTTCACCAATGTTGACATTGTGCCAAATATGCCTCTGTGTGCGGACCATGTCTTGGCGTACGAAGGCTTCATTTATTTGTTCATTCATTCATTCACAGATAGCATTTTAGCTAGTTAGCCTTCGGCTTGCGGAACCTTCACTTGGGGGATTTTATCAATGAAGCGGACTCCCCCCCCCCCGCAGTGAGTCCTTAATTTTGTATAATGACGTAACACTGTTTTTATAATATTTATAAGGATGTAACAATGTATATATGTATAATGATGTATCAATGCATATACAATATGCACATAATTATGTAACAATGTATACACAATATGTATAATGATGTAGCAATGCATCTAACATATGTATAATAATATAATAATGTATATATGTAAGATAATTTAAAGGCCTACTGAAACCCACTACTACCGACCACGCAGTCTGATAGTTTATATATCAATGATGAAATCTTAACATTGCAACACATGCCAATACGGCCGGGTTAGATTAGTAAAGTGCAATTTTAAATTTCCCGCAAAATATCCTGCTGAAAACGTCTCGGTATGATGACGTTTGCGCGTGACGTCACGGATTGTAGCGGACATTTTGGGACACCATTGTAACCAGCTATTAAGTGGTCTGTTTTCATCGCAAAATTCCACAGTATTCTGGACATCTGTGTTGGTGAATCTTTTGCAATTTGTTTAATGAACAATGAAGACAGCAAAGAAGAAAGCTGTAGGTGGGAAGCGGTGTATTAGCGGCCGGCTGCAGCAACACAAACACGTAGCCGGTGTTTCATTGTTTACATTCCCGAAATATGACAGTCAAGCTTTACCATTGGCTTGTGGAGAACTGGGACAACAGAGACTCTTACCAGGAGGACTTTGAGTTGGATACGCGCTACCGTGAGTACGCAGCTGCGGCTTCCAAACATTTGATCGCTTGCCCGTACGTGCGTGCCGCTATGTGCATGTCACGTACGTAACTTTGGGGAAATATATGTGCTGTATGAACTTTGGGGAGGTGAACGGTACTTTGGGCTGTGAGATTGAGTGTGTTGTGCGGGTGTTTGATTTGTATTGGCGGGTTATATGGACGGGAGAGGGGAGGTGTTTGTTATGCGGGATTAATTTGTGGCATATTAAATATAAGCCTGGTTTTGTTGTGGCTAATAGAGTATATATACTGTATGTCTTGTGTTTATTTACTGTTTTAGTCATTTCCAGCTGAATATAAGGTCCCACCCGCCTCTCACAGCATTTTCCCTATCTGAATCGCTTCCACTGCCCTCTAATCCTTCACTCTCACTTTCCTCATCCACGAATCTTTCATCCTCGCTCAAATTAATGGGGTAATCGTCGCTTTCTCGGTCCGAATCGCTCTCGCTGCTGGTGGCCATGATTGTAAACAATGTGCAGATGTGAGGAGCTCCACAACCTGTGACGTCACGCTACTTCCGGTACAGGCAAGGCTTTTTTTATCAGCGACCAAAAGTTGCGAACTTTATCGTCGATGTTCTCTACTAAATCCTTTTAGCAAAAATATGGCGATATCGCGAAATGATCAAGTTTGACACTTAGAATGGACCTGCTATCCCCGTTTAAATAAGAAAATGTCATTTCAGTAGGCCTTTAACAATGTATATATAATATACATCTAGTGATGTAACAATGTATACATATAATACATGTATAATCATTTAACAATGTATACAAAATATGTATAATGACTTTTACAGCAACAGCCGTCTTTTTACAGCGCATGCTGATCACTCGTCATACTTCATGCAGCTACTGCCATATTGTGGAGTTCGTAAAACAACAACAGCAGGAGGTTGCCTACAGCCACAGCGGAAAATGTTTTTTGGCCTAATAGGGACCCAAGCCTTTATTACCCCGGATTTCCACTGGATGTGGTACGGCTGCGGAACAGCGCTACCGTAGGTGCGGACTATTTCGGTTTCCATTCTAGTCAATGTGTCAGTTTCCAACCTATGCGGACCCTCTGCGCATGGTGCTGCCAAGCCGGTGTCATACCACAACCCTGCGCTAAGTTTGTGCAGAGCTTTTTTTATTTGCCGGTTGCCGTTACACATCGGATCAACTTAGCCAAAATCTGCTTGTGTGGTACACAAAGTCATGCATAAATACAAATTGATCCGAATAAGATTCTGGAGGTCCAAAATCTATCCATCCATCCATCCATTTTCTACCGCTTGTCCCTTTCGGGGTCGCGGGGGGTGCTGGAGCCTATCTCAGCTGCATTCGGACGGAAGGCGGGGTACACCCTAGACAAGTCGCCACCTCATCGCAGGGCAGGTCCAAAATCAAAGAATCATAATACAGGAAAAATCCTGGACAGCTGTATGGGGTCCTGTGTCAATTACCAGCTGACACAGGGTGTGGTTAGCGTCTTTTTCAATTCAAGTCTGTGCGGTCACAGATGCCCGTCTGTGGGTATTGATGGACGGCATAGCTGAAGACGTTCCACGGTGTGGCAGTATAGCAGCTGTTACGTATATCAAATGCAGAACCAAATTTATTTGCTTCTGCTCCTCTGGAAGGACAGAATAAACTGCATGTGGTTTGCTTTACTACAACTCCCCTTATCACATGATTATGCACGCAGCCGCGAAATCTCGTAAAATTCCGCATTACTTCTCTGCACGGCAACAATGCACATCAAAAATGGCAGTGGTGATTGGCGGATGGTGGAGACGTTCCATGGCAGTGCTGTTCAGCAGCCGTTACGCAACCTCACTTGCCGACTTTTGCTGACCTGGTGGCTACTTGAAAAGAGGCATCCCCTTTAGGCCCATCCTCCGCTCATTGCTAGTAAGGGTGTCCAATACAACTTTTTCACTTCTGATACAATACCATTATTGGAGCCCTGAGTATTGATCAATATCAATATTAACCCGGTACAAGCGGGAATTAGGCTGGGTAATATGGATCAGAACTGATATTTTATTTAGACCGAATCGCGATATACGACATAGATATCTGTGCTTTAAACAAAACGTGCAAAGAGTTTAGTTTAAACTAAACACCACATTACTGTTAATAGTAGTGTTTTGAGAATTAGTTTAAAAAACTAATTAATAACAATTACTCGTTACTTACCACAAAAAGTAATTAATGCGTTTTTTAAAAAAAAACTTTAAATGTATGTCGTATGCAGTTGAGAGAAGTTTATAAAAGCAACGTGTGCGTGTGTGTGCCTTTAAAAGGCGGTGTCTGGTGCCAAGCGGCGTCTGACGTCAGCGGAGGTTTCAGCAGAACTTTGTTAGCTTTGGCAGTTAGCAGTGGCAGTTTGTTGGCTGTTCTGTTGACTATTATTACCGGCTTGTGTTACCTCTTGTTAACAAAGAGGAGCCGCCAGCCGCCGGTGTTACTCAACCATATTATCATGTGCGAAGGCAAATGTGGCAGGGGGTCGGCATCAGCAATATGCGGTAGCGACTCCAGACGTGCGCTGCAAGGGTCTGGAGTGGACCTTTCTGCCTTGTAGACTTTGTTGTGTAAGTAATATACAACTATAATTATTTGATACTTGTTTATATTCACAATTGATTGGGGATGCCGTGGCACGGTCGATAGAGCGGCCGTGCCAGCAACCTTTGGGTTCCTGGTTCGATCCCCGGCATCCGCCGTTCTAGTCACGTCTGTTGTGTCCTTGAGCAAAACACTTCACCCTTGCTCCTGATGGGCCGTGATTAGAGCCTTGCATGGCAGCTCCCACCATCTGTGTATGAATGTCTGAATGTGGATATAGTGTTACAGCGCTTTGAGTACCTTGAAGGCAGAAAAGCGCTGTACAAGTATAATACAGTTACCATTTACAAATGTGCTGTTTTAGACTGCAATATTGTTCAATGTAGGACTTACTACGTATGTCTAGCTTGTGTGCCAAGCTGTGCTTGGCTGTTGTGTAGCTGCTACCTCCTAGTAGCCTATAGCCTACCTTTTGTACATAAATGACTTGACTAAAATACAAGAAAAGAGCAGACTTGTGTGCTTATTGGAGGGCATTTAAATGTTAACTGGCTGTCCAGCTTTGCACAAGTAAACACGCTGCAGGACTGCTTGTATTGGAGATTATATCTCACATTTTACATGCAAGCTGATACCATCCAATACTTGTTTTTTCTTATTGGACTGACAGTCGATATCCATAATAGATCAGGACACCCCTAGTTGCTACCATAAAACATATTCTTTTGTGTTTCAGGCCTCAAAGTAAGAATTGAACAACACGACATAACCACAAAGAACCAAAACCAACCTCAAGATCAATTCTAACAATTATTGATAATTGCACATTTCTAATTTCTTATAAAACGTTGAACATTTAATCAGTTAATTTTTGGTCAAAGTATTCCTCATCGTGCAACTTTTCATTCATTTTATCCTCTGAGTGCTCACATATCCAATAATCCATAATCACGTATTCATCAGCTTGTGTGATTATGAAACACAACAGGACAAGCGCTAATCTTTCAACTGTCAGCAGTGTCCTTGGATAGCAAAATTCTGGATAATTTTTCCGACAATCAACGCCGCCACCGGCAGATTTCCTTCCGCCTTTTGGGGGATTCTTTATGAGAGATTCTTCCTGCTGACTCACACTGAAGTTGAGTTGTCCCAGGCGGCTTTCTGACACACAAACAACACAACGCCCGTCCCCCTGAGCTTGTGTGTGTTCAAGTGTTGATTGGAATCGGTGCGATTACAGCAAGTCAGTCAGCCATACACGAATAATCATCAGACTAATTAGCTTCCTCAGCAAGTCTTCATGAGGACCCTCAGCGAGCATTAGCTTTCACACCCGAGGCCCATTTCCCCGACTCGGCCGTGCTTATTGTTCAGACTCTGCGTTATCGAGCTATTTCAGGAGCTTCAAGGAGGCTACAATCCATCCACAAAATGATTTCAGGAGAAAATAATATGAGCCGTTTTGTCGCAAGCGTTTTGGATTCTTAAAAATTATCTATTATGCGAAAGTGTGCTAATATCGATTATATACAGTACATCTCTAAAGTCTGTTTATGAACAACAAATGCAACAAAAATCCATAATCTTCCTTACGTGTTTGCTTTACTTTGAGAGAAGAGGTGCTTAAACAACCCCTCATAATGTTCTTGGTTGGGCTTTGCTACACATCTTAAAACTGCTACACGTCTTGAAACAGCGCCATGTTCTTTGCCAACTGTCAAGCCATACTAGTGGTGCTAAACTAACATGATGTTGGATTGTAATGTTAGCATGTAGCTTCAATAATTATGCTAGTGTTGCTAACCCAGTATGATGTCCAAATGCAATGTTAGCATGCATCTCACATAGCTATGTTTTTGTTGCTAACCTACAATAATAACATGCAATGTTAGCATGTACTGGAGCTCACTTTGTCTACCACAGCATCCATAAAAATGACATGCATATGCATCATAGCAATTTATGCGATCCCACCGCCACCAATAGATTGCAGTCCTTTGGGAAACACTGAATAGTGAATATTTAAAATTCAAAATAATATACAGTAGCTGGTTTTCCACAAGTATAAACGCTGATTCTATTCAAATTGGTTACAAAATATTGCGGTAATATCGTGAGTTACTGTGCAACTTCTAATCCTGGTTCAGACCCCAAACTTGTCAAAAATGATAGTCCATGTTTGGTAGAATACAGGACGCTGCATTAGCTGGGATGATTTGCTTCAGATACAGTGTAATCCTCCAAAGTAGGTTTAGGTGACACATCTACTAGTATAAAGGCTTATCAAAACAGTGAATTACTGTAGCATAATGGAAAAATACTTTGACAAAATGTTTTTTCTTGGTAGAGATTATTTTTAAGACATTTATGAGCCTAGTGAAGTTGTGACGCCTCGTTGGGCTTTAAAACTTTGATGAATAATAGATAGACATACACGGAAGCTAACTTTGTGTATGAAAAATATCAAAAGTCAATACTATAGAAAGGAAACTTGGATGTACTTTAGAGGAGTCAATGTACAGCTTGTATTACAGTATATATTTACTGTCAAAACACAAGTAGTATGGTGTACTTTTTTAGCAATACAAGTGAGTACACCTCACAGTGAACATGTCCACATTGTAGCTAAAGTGTCAATATGCCACTCAATGAACCGCAGCTCTCCTAGTGCGGACAACACTTGTGCGTAGGGATGTGTACCAAATTTGATACTTTAATAGGCACCTACCAAATTTTGTCGGTACTACCGGATACTAATTCATGTAAAATCAAACAGTGCCATATTTTCATACTTTTGTTGCACGTGACGTCATGTCCAGTTGCAGACTGAAGTACTTGGCAGCCAAACAGGCACAATAGAGGACTGTTTCAAGGTAATGTTGTAATTTTTAATGTCAACAAAGCAAGCATGTCTGCTATAACTTATTTAAAAGTGAGGCTCCACTTTAAAATGCGCTACCTCAATGATAATTTACATTAGATATGCCATACACATGCTACTGATTAGCATTGACACTTCTAAAAGTGCTAATGAAAACTACAACTAAATTGCACGTTACAATCACACAGCAGAAATGAAGTACCGTAAGTAAAATACTTGCAGTGTACACATATTGTAGGACTCAACAAAAGACAAGACTGGCACATTCAACTTAATGGAAAAGATTACTTCCTGACTACAAACTGAAAGCAATACTTGTAAATTATACTTAGAAGAAAACAAGAGTTATTATCATTCGCTTACTGTTAAGTATTACATTGGAAAAAAAAAAAATAAAAAAAAAAAAAATATATATATATATAAGATATTATCATTATTATTAATTTTTAAATAAAAATGTATTACCACAAACACACACAAATGTACTGAACATTGGTACACTGGTGTACAGGTATTGATTTCCAGGTACTATGAATTGGTACCATATCGATTCAAAGGTAAAAGTTACCATTCCACCTTGAGCATGGTACCGCTACTTGATCCCTTGTGCTGCCAGTACATCTATACAGTAATTCCCTAGTTTATCGCTGGTAATGAGTTCCAGAGATGACCATGATAAGGGCCCTATTCTCCCGTTTGCGCTTAAGTGTTTTAAATTACGCACGTTTCTTTTACTCGTATTCTCCCATCCAGCCTGCGGACAAGCTCATCACGGTAAATCAAGCAAACGTGGTTAAGTTGTTTAGCCAGCTCAGTGGCCTTGTGTCTGCCCTGAGATCGGTAGGTCGTGAGTTCAAACCCCGGCCGAGTCATACAAAAGACTATAAAAATGGGAACCATTACCTCACATTACCTCCTTGCTTGGCACTCAGCATCAAGAGTTGGAATTGGGGGTTAAATCACCAAAAAGATTCCTAAATGCGGCCATCGCTGCTGCTCACTGCTCCCCTCACCTCCCAGGGGGTGGAACAAGGGAATGGGTCAAATGCAGAGGGTAATTTCATCACACCTAGTGTGTGTGTGACTATCAGTGGTACTTTAACTTTAAATTTGTGATGAAGGCAGACTCATTACAAATGAGGCAGACTTTGCCGTGACGCCACTTGTGACTGTCATTGAAATCTGAGAAAAAGATAACACTTTAAGTTTGAAAAGGCAGTTTTTGTCGCCATGGTGATGTAGTGTGTGTATGCACACTACAAAAGCTTCCATCATCTGGCTGGACGTAAATATTAATCCGTAGATGAAACTTTTTTTCAATTATTATTCTACAGCACTTTGTCAAATGTGTCAATTTCCGGTTTCTGTTTGGATGAACGCTGGCGCGATAAGCTGCCGCTGCTCTCCGGTGTTTTCTAGTTGTTTCTTTTTAAAAGTTTTTATTTGACAGATGTAAACAAACCCAGACTTTGTCAAGATTGAACGGGAGGGAAAGGACACTTAAGGTGCCGGCAGCGACTGCAGATGTCTGTGTGAATCCCGGACGTGAGGAGCTCGCCGCAAAGAGAGAGAGAGAGGGAGGAAGGAGAGAGGCAGCGTCTACAGGTGTCAAACTACTTCCTTAACGTAAATGACCGCCATAACCACAACACCAGGGGGAGCTCCACTAACCACATTAAACCCAGATTCCGATCTAACAAAGGTCTTAAATCATTCTCTTTCTATGCCACATCAATATGGAATGCACTCCCTACAGGTGTAAAATAAAGGGCATATCCATCCTCCTTCAAAACCGCACTAAAAGAACGTCCATTTCTCTGATGATGCAATTGTTGATGACTGAAGTGTTGATATTAACCAAACCTACACCCCCCCCACACACATCCCACACCCCGGATTGTAAATAATGTAAATAAATCAATGTATATACTCTGATGATTATCTTGTGTGATGACTGTATTATGATGATAGTATATATCTGTATCCTGAATCAATTTACGACTTAAAACAAGTTGAAAAACTTATTCGGGTGTTACCATTTAGTGGTCAATTGTACGGAATATGTACTGCACTGTGCAATCTACTAATAAAAGTTTCAATCAATCAAAAAAAACCCCTCCTCAGATAGGGTCACTCATAAGTCACCCTGCTTCGCTGCTGAGCTAGTGCTTGGAGCAGTGAACGCAACTACTAGCATGCGCCCTGCGCCTGAAGATGGGGGTGGGGATGGGGGACTTTTGGACTGGGGAATCGACCAACACGATGTCGTATGGATAACATCACCATGGAGATTTCACTCCAAAACATCGAACTACACACGATGGGGACAGAGGGAGTGGGGAACACTGGGGTGTGAGTGTTGTGTATGTGTGAATCTGAGCATGAATGTGGAGGAACGAGGTGCACAATTATATTTCAACTTGCCAATTACTAAGCTTTTTTTTCACGTAAAGATAGGATACCCTAAAAAACTTTAATGTCAACTTATAAGAAAAAAATTACACTAGTTTCATGGAACGTCAGGGGTTTAGCTAAAAATATTAAAGCAGGGAAGGTTTTTTCACACTTAAATTCATTAAAGGCAGATGTTTTATTCTTACAAGAAACACATCTCTGTAAAGACAACCAACACAAACTTAAAGCCAGCTGGATATCTCAGGTTTATCATGCACCCTTTACTTCACAAGCTAGAGGTGTAGCCATTTTATTTCATAAAAATGTGCCTTTCATACTTACATCAAAAATAATTGACCGTAACGGAAGATTTATTTTATTAAATGGTCATATTACATCCTACCCAGTAACTTTTTTGAATATCTATGGACCAAACACAGATGACTCAAACTTTTATCATAGAGTCTTTGGTCTACTTCCTGATGATAACTCTTCTCATATCTACATTGGTGGTGATTTTAACTGCCTTTTGGATCCCACTTTAGATAGATTGTCAACTAAATCTCATGTAATTGCTAACTCAACTAAAACCATTAATAATCTTATGAGATCAAGAAATATCATAGACATATGGAGAACAAAACATCCTAATAAAAGGGAGTATTCATTTTACTCCGCTGTACACAATTCTTACACAAGAATCGATTACTTCTTAGTAGAAGCCTCTGCTCTCTCCAATGTCAGTAATCCTGAGTACCACAGTAGAGTCATCTCAGATCACAGCCCTATGAGTATGCAGATCCAAATTGATCTCCATAAAACCAAACAAAAATGGAGATTTAATCCACAATTATTATTATATGAAGATTTTAAAGAGTATATGAACAAGATTATCCAAGAGTTTATTGAGGTGAATGATAACGGAGAGGTCTCAGACTCTATATTGTGGGAAGCCCTTAAAGCTACTGTGAGAGGATATATAATTTCATTTGAAAGCTCAAAACAAAGAGAAGTAAGAAAAAGGCATAAAGAACTGGAAAAAGAAATTAAAGAAATGGAAGAAATTCATATAAATTCTCTTTTGCAGTCCGACTATATTAAGATGCTGAAACTGAAAAACGAATACAATTCTCTTCTTCACGGGGAAGTATCTAAACTCTTACTGAAAAATAAACAAAAACATTTTGAAATATCTGATAAACCACAAACACTTCTGTCTAGACAGCTCAAAGGAGATCAAGCTAAAGCTGCTATCCACAAAATATGCTCAAAAACAGGTGAAACATGTACAGATTTACAGGATATCAACAATGTCTTTAAAGACTTTTATTCAGAATTATATAAATCTAGTTCAATTATATCGGTTAATGATTTAAATGATTTTTTTACTCCATTAAATCTACCTCAACTGAGTCCAAACCATCAGAATTCTTTAAACAATACTATTTCAACTGAAGAACTGCTAAAAGCACTGAAATCTTTCTCCGTGAATAAAAGCCCTGGTCCAGATGGATTTGGTGCGGAGTTTTACCAAGCTTTTAGTGAAATACTGTCCCCTATAATACTAAGAATGTTAAATGACTCTTTCGTAAACAATAAACTTCCAAGCTCTTTGTATGAAGCTCATATATGTATAATACCAAAAAAGGGAAAAAATCCACTCGATCCAGCCAATTATAGACCTATTTCCCTGCTTAATCTAGACCATAACATACTAACTAAGGTACTCGCAACAAGGTTAAGCAAGCACATAACAGAAATTATCCATCCGGATCAGGTTGGTTTTATCCCGGACAGACCTTCTTTTGGCAATGTACGGAGATTATTGAACCTGTTGTACTCGGACTGCATAGGAAACAAAAAGGCAGCCGTCCTGACTCTGGATGCTCATAAAGCTTTTGATTCAATTGAGTGGGCTTATCTACTTCATGTTCTCAATTTATTTGGGTTGGGAGAAAATTTTATAAAATGGGTTAAAATAATTTATTTTGCACCAAAATCATATGTCATAACTAATAATGTAATATCGGATAGTTTTGAATTACATCGTGGCGTGAGACAGGGCGATTGCCTTTCACCCTTACTTTTCAATTTGGCCCTAGAACCACTGGCTATTGGTTTAAGAATGAACTCTAATATTAAGGGATTTTCAGTGGGCACATCAGAGAGTCTCATTTCACTTTATGCAGATGATGTACTTGTTACACTTACTGAGCCAGAAATTGCATTACCACTTCTTTTAGAATATGTAGACTCTTTTGGTAAAATATCTGGTTACAAAATAAACTGGTCCAAAAGCGAGCTTATGTTCCTTGGAGATAATGTTAAGATCAGTCAAAACCCAGTTAAAGTTGCAGAAAATTATATATCCTATCTCGGCTTAAAAATATCTAAAAATTATGAATCATTACTAAAATTGAACTTTACTGAAGCTTTTGAGAAATTGAAAGTGTGTATAGAGTATTGGAAGACCCTACCCCTCTCTATGTTGGGTAGAGTGAATGCTGTCAAAATGATTACCCTGCCAAATTTTACCTATCTTTTTCAAAATTTACCAATTCTAATTCCTGCAGATTTTTTCAAAAAACTTGAATCTTTAGTTCTAGATTTTGTGTGGGGATATAAAAAACGTAGAATATCTAAAAAGCACTTATTCAGATCTACAGGGGAAGGGGGGCTGGGTCTCCCAATGTTCAAAAATTATTATTGGGCATCAAATCTGAACGCATTGACCTATTGGAAGATGGGGTTCCCAAAGAATGAATCACTTAATTCTGCTCCCTTGTGGCTGAAATTGGAACTGCAGTCATTAGTTAAACCTTACACATCATTGCTATCTTTACTTTTTACTAAACCAGTCTCTTCTATTAACTCAACAAGCCATAGTGTAGTAGTAAGAAATTCTATCAAAATTCTTTCTCAAATTAAAAAACTATTGAATATTTCCAATGTAACTATGTATTCACCATTGTCTCACAATCATGCATTTATTCCATCGATAACAGACAGAATTTTTTTTAACTGGTACTTGAATGGAATTAAATGCATAAAAGACATGTTTGTCGAGGACAGTCTTGCATCATTTGAGCAATTGCGAATCAAGTTCAAGTTGTCCCAATTCAGTTGGTTTTGCTACTTGCAGGCAAAAACATTTATTAAAGAAAACATTTCAAAGTATCATCTGGTAAATGAAAAACACCCTCTCTTAGAATTACTTAATTTATCACCCACAAGTAAAAAGCTTATCGCCAAATTTGCCAGCTGCTTCATTATGCCCATGACATCAGCAGACGGTGTTAAAAGAGCATGGGAACAGGAACTAAGAATAACAATACCCAAACAGCAATGGGAACGGACACTCTCTCAAATTCACAATTGCTCAATTAACAGCAGACTTAGGCTCATACAGTTTAAAGTGATTCATCGTTTTTACTACTCCAAAGTCTTATTACACAAATTTTATCCTGATACATCTCCACTTTGTGATAAATGTAAATCTGCTGAAGGATCACTGTCTCATTCGTTTTGGGAATGTCCAATTATTCAATCATTTTGGTCCAGCATTTTCTTTTTTTACTCGGGGGTATATCAGAGAAAACTTGTCCCTGACAGGGATATAATCTTGTTTGGGTGGTCTTCAGAAACACAAAAACTTCCAAAATATATTACAGCCGTGTTGCTGCTTGGGACGGTCTTGGCCAAAAGACTCATTCTCAAAGACTGGAAAAGCCCATCTGCACCCAACTTCAGGAACTGGCTAAATGAACTTGTGAATGTAATGACTCTTGAAAGAATACGATTTATAAACTCTGCAAGTATGAATAAATGGGAACAAACTTGGAAACCTTTACTGACATATATTGAATCATAATTTAGACATTTAAGAAAAAAAACAAGAATCTTTTTTGTAGGTGTATTCAAATTTTATTATCTTTATTATTTTCTGTATTGATCCTACATTATTGTTTGTTTGTTTTTTGTTACTTCTGATATGGCCTTCCCACGGTTTACTTGCTTATTTATGTATTTATTTTTTGTGACTTTTTATTTTGTATTGTTTTACATCTGAACAACTTCTGTGACTTCCCTTTTCTTTTTTTAAGTGTGAACGGTGGAGGGGCCCTCGAGAGGTGATCTTGGGATCACTTCCTGAGGACCCTTGATGCAGAGGAATGTTCATCCATCTTGCTATGGTCTGGATAGCCTGCTGATCCTGAGCCAGAGCGGGATGGATGGATAAATATATACAATATCTGGGTATCTTTTCTAATAATGTTTATACTGTAAACCTTGAATTGTTGGAGTTTAGGTGCACCTCTCTCCTCAAGTGTGCATGTGAGTGGTTATGAGTGGATGTGTGATTGTATGTAGGTTTTGCGTGACCAAAGTATGACTGTTAAATGTGATTTTAACTGTAAAATTCAATAAAAATATTTGCAAAAAAAAATAAGTCACCCTGCTAAAGTGACTTAATTGAATTCAGAGATTCTAGGCGTAAATTAAAAATTTGATTGTAAATATATTTAAATGATCCTTTTAAAGTCGGAAGTGGGGTCAAAAAAGTATCTAAAACCTAAAACCTTGGTAAGTTTGGATACCTGGGAAAAGCATTACGAACAAAACTTCAGCTCTGTAGATATCTAAAAAAAAGTGTTGATTAGGAAGTGACAATTAATCTTAAAGTTGCTGGAAAGAGGTTAAAATCTTGTCAATGTATGAATCTTTATTGCTGTTGCTCCCCAGACTTGACCATCTTAAAAAGGCACTATCGACAAGAGATGGAGGGAAAGCATGATTAGCAGTGATGGGTGCAAGACTAGAAATAGTCTATAAGCCAAAATAGCACTTAAACTGAACCTAAATTCTGAATGAGGATTTTACAATTGGATTTTTCGTAAAAGTGGAAGTAGAAGAGTGGAAAGGAGAGTGAACCAGAGCCCTAAAGGATACTGGTTTAGTTGAGTTAGCTTCCATAATGGAGGGGGATCAAAGGCTTCATATTGCAGCCTATATTTAAGAATTGTAATGTTGGTGGCCCAGTAGTAAAACATAAGTAGTGCTAATCCTCCTAATGATTTATGTTTCTGTAAATATTGTTTACATAACCTGTGTGTCTTTTTATTCCAAATGAAATTTTAAATCTGACCATCTACTTTACGAAAGAAGGAGTGAGGGAGAAAAAGTGGTATACACTGGAACAAATATGAAAATCATAGAAGTACATTCATTTCAACAGAGTTGACACGGGCCACTGTAAATAAATTAAGTAAGAACGAGCGATCAAAATCTCCCTGGATTCTGGACAACAGTGGAACAAAGTTGGCTTTATAAAGCTCTGCAAGTGTATATGTGACCTGGATGCCCAAATATGTAAAACTTTGTGAGGCAATTTTAAAGAGAAAATTGTGCCGAGGATATTTCTTAGCAGCAGAATTTATAGTAAATATTTGACTTTTACCCAAGTTCAATTTGTAGCCAAACATAAGTACAGCAGCTTAGAGAGTACTACTTAAGGCAGCTGGGAACGAGACGGAGATGTCCGGGCCATGTAGAAAGTCATCTGCATAGAGAGAGACTTTCACCTGCACATTGTGTCTACATGTCACCATAATAAGCAGGTTTGTACGAAGCGCTATTGAGAGAGGCTCAATTACAAGAGCAAAAAGCAATGGGCTCAGGGGGCTGCCCTGCCGTGTGGAACGGTAAAGGCGAAAATATTCAGATTTAATATTATTTGTCCTGACCGAGGCTTCAGGAGATGATAATTGGAGCTTAATCCATGAAAATAAATCTATTGCCAATGCCAAATCTCTCCAGGACATAAAATGGATAATTCCACTCCACTTGGTCAAATGCCTTTTCAGCATCCATATATATCACTGCCTCTTTAATGCTAAGAGCAGGCATATTATACAATATTTTGAAAAGAAGTCAAAGATTATAAAAGGAGTGCCTATTCTGAATTAACCCAGTTTGATCCGCAATAATAATAGAAAGGAGAATAGTATCCATACATGAAGCCAGCAGTTTGGATAATAATTTAATGTCCACATTTCACAGACTACTTGGGCGATACGAAGTGAAGGACAAAGGGTCCTTTCCTTTTTTCAAGAAAAGAGAAATTGAAGCTTGGTTGAGCGTTTGCGGGAGGCGAACAGATTCAAACGATTCATTGTAGATGTCTAATAATAGGGGGGCTGGATTATGCCAATATTTTTTGAAAAAAATTGTGAGGATAGCGATCTGGTCAGAGGTATTTTCCATTTTGTAGTGATAACGCTGCAACATTTAATTCTGCAGCAGTAATTTTTCTCTCTAACTCTACCGGAGCAGACTGATCAACCAAGGAAATGTCCAGACTGGCAAAAAATATTAAACTCAAGGGTAGAACAATGAGAAAATGAGTAGAGGGATGCATAGAGATTACTAAATACATTATTGATCTCAAGATCATCACTATACATGAATCGGATTAAATCCGCGGAATACAATGGGATGCTGATATCTTGTGCAGTTGATGAGCTAATAGTTTACCAGCTTTGCCGCCATGTTCATAAAACTGAACAAAGTATTTGTTCATAAAACTGAACAAAGTATTTGTTCAGTAGCACAGACGGTCGCAAGGACATCAAGTTCTGCCTGTAGAGAGAGCCTTTCCTTATAAGTGCCTGGGTTTTAAGAGGTGGAATACAAGTTATCTAAGAGAGATATTATTTGTAACAAATAAGCAGTGAACTCAGTCACACTCACATCCTTCAGGAAGGCCCACCACCCAGATATTATTGCACCTCGAGCGGCCCTCTAGATCATCGCATTTTTTTAGAGAGGAGATCAACTGTGACATTTAGCTTGTTGATGTCAGTGCGGCGCTCGCTAGCATTAACGTTAGCATGAACTCCAGGCCAGTGATGGCTCCGCCATAGGATGAGAGAATACTCTTGAATGGTTCCATAACAACCGCTATTTCTCCTCTGGCAACGGATTTAAGATTGTCGAGGATGTCGGCTCGCATTTCTTCCATCTTCTGACTTATCCAATTACAAGGGCCCGAGTCTATGACCGAGTCCTTCATGGGATCTGGATGTGGCCTGGAGCGGCCAGCACGAGACCTGGAGCGGCCTGGCTTGTCGTATTTCTCTCGGTCAGACATCACGGAATTCGCAGGCGCAATCCACAAAAAAGAAACTACACACGACAGGTCAGCAAAAAGTATGGTAGAGTTGACGGCTGGAATTAGTAAGTGTCAAACTATTAAGGAGGTCACATTTCCACAGAGACCCCACTAAGCACGCCTTGCACCGACCATGCTCAATTGGAAGTTCCTTGGCCCGTACTTTCTTACTGTAACTATTTTTTTTTTTTATCACTGTGGCTTTTACAGCCCATGAACACAAGATTAATTAGTGAAGATTTCAACAGGGGAGGCTTCCGTGGGGATAAGACTCTGTTTGATAATAATAATAATAAGTGTCTTTCTGTAATGCTGGCTAATCCTATGCTCTGCAAATAAACACAAACATAACATTTGAATGTAAAATACTCCGACTGGAAAAAAGGCATGTCCTGAGCTTGAACCTAAGATCGATCATAAGTTGAATGAGGACACTGTGATGTATTACGTGTGAATATGGATGTCTCCTTTATTGGCTGTCATGCAGCATTTATTGCTGAGCAGGACGCTTATTGATCTAAACTACGCTTTAGCTAAACTCACTGCCTGGGGTGATGATGGTGCATTGACTTTAGAGCTGACACACACACACACACATCCATGTACATGTACATAGACTATTTCAAGCACGACTCATCACATACTTCACGTATTCCACCTAACACTTCATTTAGACAGTCAAAATGCCTGATTAATCATAAACAACATCATTCCTTTTCATGATGTGGACTGGAGTAGCTTGGCGGCAGCATTAAACGGCATCTTCTTTACACATACACACACACACATGCGCGCACTCACACATGCGCGCACGCACACACGGAAACATACACCTCGCAAATGAATGAGCCTAGCTGCAAAATGCGGAGGCGATGAGATTCCTTTTGAATTGACTGCGAGTGCCAGTAAAAATGGCTTCATCTCTGACTTGATTTTATGCAGTGCCTTTGCTCCGAAGACGATGAAGAGCAAAAGCAAGGCAGGATGAAGCGACGATAAGGAGGAAAAGCGCCACACATTCATGGATTAAACATATGTTGTAACACACATCCTTTTAGAGAGTGTGATTTATAATGTAATATGTAAAACACAAGCTGACATTCCTTTTGTTTTATTACATACTGTACTCCGATGGCATCATGTCAAACTAGCAGGACACCTTGTTGGTGGCTGTGGTTAAGATCCCCAGTCAGACATGCTAGCATACATGTTATAAAGATATCAATGTTTTATAATCAATAGATAATGATCATATTGATATGTGTATGACTTGTATGCTAGCACGTCTTACTAAGCATTTTTAATACAAAACCTTGTTTCGACAAGTTGTGCAGGTGTTCTTGTATTTGTACCCTTCTTGAGACACCGACAAGGACAAGTACCTTACATATGAGGACCGGTGAACAAGTTAGGACCAATATCTTTGTCCCAATACGGCAAACCATTGCATCTGATAGGGAATGTCGGTGTATCTTAAATCTGAGGTGATATCATTTAAATAGATTTTTTTCCAAGTTCAGTGATGTCTTTCATTTTCCCCTATGATGTCTAGAAAGGGTGGTCCTAAAGAGGTAGGCATTTTTCGGAGGTCTCAAGAAGGTAACAAATTCATGATTGTTTGTGTTTATGTGTAAAAAATCTGCCCATCCTTCTTCCGATCTATGTGTCTGTGTTTGTAATTGTGTGTGTAAAAAAATCGGTATGTCTGGTTTCTGATCTGTGTGTGTGTGTATGTATAATATTGTATTTCTACCCTTCTTGAGACATTAACAAGGAAAAGTACCTTCCATATTAGGGCCGGTGAACAAGTTAAGACTGAAATCATGGTCCCAATATGGAAAACCATTGCATCTAATAGAGAATGTCTCATTTGCACCCCTGGTGGTGAAATCTATCAAAATTAGGGTGGTCCCAAAAAGGAGGGATTTTTTAAATTGACTGTGTGTCGGTTTTAACAGTGCTCCCCCTCTGGTCAACATATGAAATAACAAGTGTGTGTCTGGTTAACGCCTTGCATGGCAGCTCCCGCCATCAGTGTGTGAATGTGTGTGTGAATGGGTGAATGTGGAAATACTGTCAAAGCGCTTTGATTACCTTGAAGGTAGAAAAGCGCTATACAAGTATAACCCATTTATCATTTATATAAAATTTGAAGTGCTCCTCCTCAGGCCAACATATGTTATAACAAGTGTGTGTAAGAAATTGAAATGCGCCCCCTTTGACCAAAGTTAATAAATAAAGTAAATATGTATATAGAGACATACTGTAATAACTTGAAATAGATAATGAAGATTAAAAACCAATTACAAACATTTTTTTTTAAATAAAATAAATTACCGTATTTTTCGGAGTATAAGTCGCTCCGGAGTATAAGTCGCACCAGCCGAAAATGCATAATAAAGAAGGAAAAAAAACATATATAAGTCGCACTGGAGTATAAGTCGCATTTTTT
Source organism: Entelurus aequoreus (assembly GCF_033978785.1). Classification (NCBI taxonomy): domain Eukaryota; kingdom Metazoa; phylum Chordata; class Actinopteri; order Syngnathiformes; family Syngnathidae; genus Entelurus; species Entelurus aequoreus. The sequence goes on from NC_084734.1 coordinate 17,994,393, forward strand.
GGGGAAATTCACAACACGAAGGTCCTGAGTTCAATCCCGGGCTCTGGATCTTTCTGTGTGGAGTTTGCATGTTCTCCTTGTGACTGCGTGGGTTCCCTACAGGTACTCCGGCTTCCTCCCACCTCCAAAGACATGCACCTGGGGATAGGTTGATTGGCAACACTAAATTGTCCCTAGTGTGTGAATGTGAGTGTGAATGTTGTCTGTCTATCTGTGTTGGCCCTGCGATGAGGTGGCGACTTGTCCAGGGTGTACCCCGCCTTCCGCCCGAATGCAGCTGAGATAGGCTCCAGCACCCCCCGCAACCCCGAAAGGGACAAGCGGTACAAAATGGATGGAAAACCCAACACCAAGAATAGACATTTGAAAAGCAATTTAAAATATATAAAGAATAGTGAACAACAGGCTGAATAAGTGTAAGTTATATGACGCATAAATAACCAACTGAGAACGTGCCTGGTATGTTAACGTAACATATTATGGTAAGAGTCATTCAAATAACTATAACATATAGAACATGCTATACGTTTACTAAACAATCTGTCACTCCTATTCGCTAAATCCCATGAAATCTTATACGTCTAGTCTCTTACGTGAATGAGCTAAATAATATTATTTGATATTTTACGGTAATGTGTTAATCATTTCACACATAAGTCGCTCCTGAATATAAGTCGCACCCCCGGCCAAACTATGAAAAAAACTGCGACTTATAGTCCAAAAATACGGTAACTAAAAGCAGTCTTTTTCTCACAGTGTCACCTTTTTCCTTATAAAATTGGGAACAATTTCTCATATTCTTTCTGTTTCTGTAATATTGCAATAATTTCTCTTTTTTATGTAAAATTATTACTTTTGAATGCAAAATGGGGACATTTGTCATATAAAATTCCGACTTTTATCACAATATTACCACATTTGTTTGTTGTTCTTGTAAAATAGTGACATTTTTTGAGTAAAATTATGACTTTTTTCATTATTTTGCCAAGTAATAATTCAGATTATTATTATAATATTGCCAAAAATTTTAAGTTTTCTTATAAAATTGTTACTTTTGTCCAGTAAAATGACAAGCTTTTCTTGTAAAATTGCGATTGTTACTGAGTAAAATTCCAACTTTGATCATAATATTGCACAAATGTTCAGTTTTTCTTGTAATATTTTGACTTGCGTTGAGTAAAAATCTCCTCTCTGAGCTGCCACCTTACCGTGGTAGAGGAGTTTGCGTGTCCCAATGATCCTAGGAGCTATGTTGTCCGGGGGCTTTCATGCCCCCTCGTAGGGTCTCCCAAGACAAACAGGTCCTAGGTGAGGGATCAGACAAAGAGCAGCTCGAAGACTTCTCGAAGACTTCTATGGGAATGCATCAACAAGGACTCAGATTTTTCTCGCCCGGACGCGGGTCACCGGGGCCCCCCTCCGGAGCCAGGCCAGGAGTTGGGGCACGATGGCGAGCGCCTGGTGGCCGGGCCTATCCCCATGGGGCCCGGCCGGGCACATCCCGAAAAAGCAACGTGGGTCCCCCCTCCAATGGGCTCATCACTCATGGGAGGGGCCATAGAGGTCGGGTGCATTGTGAGCTGGGCGGCAGCCAAAGAAAGGGCACTTGGCGGTCTGATCTTCGGCTACATAAGCTAGCTCTTGGGACGTGGAACGTCACCTCGCTGGGGGGGGAAGGAGCCTGAGCTAGTGCGCTAGGTAGAGAAGTTCCGGCTGGATATAGTCGGACTCACCTCGACGCACAGCAAGGGCTCTGGAACCAGTTCTCTCGAGAGGGGCTGGACTCTCTTCCACACTGACGTTGCACGCAGTGAGAGGCGATGAGCTGGGGTAGCAATTCTTGTTGCCCCCTGGCTCAAAGCCTGCATGTTGGAGTTCAACCCAGTGGACGAGAGGGTAGCCTCCCTCCGTCTTCGGGTGGGGGGACGGGTCCTGACTATTGTTTGTGCTTACGCACCAAACAGTAGTTCAGAGTACCCACCCTTTTTGGATACACTTGAGGGAGTACTGGAAAGTGCTCCCCCAGGTGATTCCCTTGTCCTACTGTGAACAGTGAAAACCTGGAGAGGCGTGATTGGGAAGAATGGCCGCCCGGATCTGAACCCGAGTGGTGTTTTGTCATTGGACTTTTGGGCTCGTCACAGATTGTCCATAACAAACACCATGTTCAAACATAAGGGTGTCAATATGTGCAATTGGCACCAGGACACCCTAGGCCGCAGGTCCATGATCGGATTTTGTAGTTGTGTCAATGGATTTGCGGCCTCATGTTTTGGACACTCGGGTGAAGAGAGGGGCGGAGCTTTCTACCGATCACCACCTGGTGGTGAGTTGGCTGCGATGGTGGGGGAGGATGCCGGACAGACCTGGCAGGCCCAAACGCATTGTGAGGGTCTGCTGGGAACGTCTGGCAGAGTCTCCTGTCAGAGAGAGTTTCAATTCCCAACTCCGGAAGAACTTTGAACATGTCACGAGGGAGGTGCTGGACATTGAGTCAGAGTGGACCATGTTCCGCACCTTTATTGTCGAGGCGGCTGATTGGAGCTGTGGCCGCAAGGTAGTTGATGCCTGTCGTGGCGGTAATCCTAGAACCCGTTGGTGGACACCGGCAGTGAGGGATGCCCTCAAGCTGAAGAAGGAGTCCTATCGGGTTCTTTTGGCTCATAGGACTCCGGAGGCAGCGGACAGGTACCGACATGCCAAGCGGTGTGCGGCTTCAGCGGTCGCAGAGGCAAAAACTCGGACATGGGAGGAGTTCGGGGAAGCCATGGAAAACGACTTCCGGACAGCTTTGAAGCGATTCTGGACCACCATCCGCCGCCTCAGGAAGGTGAAGCAGTGCACTGTCAACACCGTGTATGGTGCGGATGGTGTTCTGCTGACCTCGACTGCGAATGTTGTGGATCGATGGAGGGAATACTTCGAAGACCTCCACAATCCCACCAACACGTCTTCCTATGAGGAAGCAGTCCCTGGGGAATCTGTGGTGGGCTCTCCCATTTCTGGGGCTGAGGTTGCTGAGGTAGTTAAAAAGCTCCTCAGTGGCAAGGCCCCGGGGGTGGATGAGATCCGCCCGGAATTCCTTAAGGCTCTGGATGCTGTGGGGCTGTCTTGGTTGACAAGACTCTGCAGCCTCGCGTGGACATTGGGGGCGGTACCTCTGGATTGGCAGACCGGAGGGTGTGTTCCAACTATCGTGGGATCACACTCCTCAGCCTTCCCGGTAAGGTATATTCAGGTGTACTGGAGAGGAGGCTACGCCGGATAGTCGAACCTCAAATTCAGGAGGAACAGTGTGGTTTTCGTCCTGGTCGTGGAACTGTGGAACAGCTCTATACTCTCGGCAGGGTCCTTGAGGGTGCATGGGAGTTTGCCCAACCAGTCTACATGTGCTTTGTGGACTTGGAGAAGGCATTCGACCGTGTCCCTCGGGAAGTCCTGTGGAGAGTGATCAGAGAGTATGGGGTATCGGACTGTCTGATTGTGGTGGTCGGCTCCCTGTCCGATCAGTGTCAGAGCTTGGTTCGCATTGCCGGCAGTAAGTCGGACGTTTCCAGTGAGGGTTGGACTCCGCCAAGGCTGCCCTTTGTCACCGATTCTGTTCATAACTTTTATGGACAGAATTTCTAGGCGCCGTCAAGGCGTTGAGGGGATCTGGTTTGGTGGCTGCAGGATTAGGTCTCTGCTTTTTGCAGATGATGTGGTCCTGATAGCTTCATCTGGCCAGGATCTTCAGCTCTCACTGGATCGGTTCGCAGCCGAGTGTGAAGCGACTGGGATGAGAATCAGCACCTCCAAGTCCGAGTCCATGGTTCTCTCCCGGAAAAGGGTGGAATGCCATGTCCAGGTTGGGGAGGAGACCCTGCCCCAAGTGGAGGAGTTCAAGTACCTAGGAGTGAGTGAGGGAAGAGTGGATCGTGAGATCGACAGGCCGATCGGTGCGGCGTCTTCAGTAATGCGGACGCTGTATCGATCCGTTGTGGTGAAGAAGGAGCTGAGCCGGAAGGCAAAGCTCTCAATTTACCGGTCGATCTACGTTCCCATCCTCACCTATGGTCATGAGCTTTGGGTTATGACCGAAAGGACAAGATCACGGGTACAAGCGGCCGAAATGAGTTTCCACCGCCGGGTGGCGAGGCTCTCCCTTAGAGATAGGGTAAGAAGCTCTGCCATCCGGAGGGAGCTCAAAGTAAAGCCGCTGCTCCTCCACATCGAGAGGAGCCAGATGAGGTGGTTCGGCAATCTGGTCAGAATGCCACCCGAACGCCTCCCTTAGGAGGTGTTTAGGGCACGTCCGACTGGTAGGAGGCCACGGGGAAGACCCAGGACACATTGGGAAGACTATGTCTCCCGGCTGGCCTGGGAACGCCTCGGGATCCCCCGGGAGGAGCTGGACGAAGTGGAGTCTGCTGCCCCCGCGACCCGACCTCGGATAAGCGGAAGAAGATGGATGGATGGGTTGAGTAAAATTACGATTTTTATTATAATACTGCCAAAATTCTACGTTTTTCTTGTGGAACTGTGACTTTGTTCTTGTGAAATTCCAACTCATTTTTCACAACCAGCTTTTTTATATTTGCATAGTATGTATATATTATTAATGTTGTAAATACAAATCTTTATATATCTGGAAAGGGTGGTCCTAAAGAGGTAGGCATTTTTCGGAGGTCTCAAGAAGGTAACAAATTCAATGAATGTGTCTCTCTCTGTGTGTGTGTGTGTGTGTGTGTGTGTGTGTGTGTGTGTGTGTGTGTGTGTGTGTGTGTGTGTGTGTGTGTGCACTCACAGCTGTCCTCTTCCTCCGAGATGATCTTGACCACGTAGCAGGCATAGATGAACCCCACCAACTGGAGGAGACAGGAAGCAGACATTAGTGAGACGTTGTTGTGGAATGAAGAGCATATTGTGTCAACGCACACCAAAGCTTTGTTGAGTTAGTGTTACACAAAATTGTTTTTTTTTGTTGCTTTTTCACAAAAAGCACTCATGTGGTCTCTTGTTTGGACGCCGAGACTAGAACACCTTTGCTCTCTAATCTCTCCTCTCATTGGCTGCTCCTTGGCAACCAGGAGGAGGTAGCACATTGGGGCGAAGATGCAGGAAAGGGCGGTCGATAAAAAGTTGGCCTTTTAAAACCTCAAAAAAGGAGGACAGATAGAAGACGTTGGCAGAAGAATTAAAGTGTAACACCGAAAAGGCTTACTGTTTGTTTCTGCAATGAGGCTTTAGTTACGACCTTGTTTTGGTATTCATTGATGTTCGTTTATTTCAAGGTCTACACCTCATTTACTTGGAAATATGTTCCTCACTCCTTCCTCGCCTCTGTTGCCATCTTGCTCGCCCCCAACTAATATGCACCGACAACTATATTAGTGATTTTACTGCATCGGCAATAATTACTTTGCTTACAAACTAGCATTAAGGAAAACTAACTAACACAACCACACACACACTAGGTGTGGTGAAATGATCCTCTGCATTAGACCCATCCCCTTGTTCCACCCCCTGGGAGGTGAGGGGAGCAGTGAGCAGCAGCGGTGGCCGCGCTCGGGAATCATTTTGGTGATATAAACCCCAATTCCAACTATCAGTGGTACTTTAACTTTAACTTAACTAAAACTAACCATAACCATAATACTAACATACTGGTCTATCATACCTCTAACAATTACCTGCCCCAAAACATACCATAACACTGTCACTAACTAACCCTAATACTAAATAACGCTAACTAACACTAACAAACATGAACTAACCCTACCTCTAACTACACCTAATTAGCCCCAACAATAACTAACCCTTGCTCACAGTTAACAATACTAACTACCAGTAACCATAACTAAAACAACACAAAGTAACATAAGACAAACCAACCATAACACTAACTTATCCCAGCTCTGACTAACACTAACTAACCCTAGCTTTAAAAAACTAACTCAATCACTAATCAAAGCTCTAACTAAGCAGGTAAATGAATAAATAACTAAATAAATGAATGCTCCTGAACTTCAAATTGAGCCAAAAAGCAGTACTATTTGGGGTGTAACAGTAAATGTATATTCACAATATGTTTTTGTATATTATAATCATAAAATAAGTAATTATTATATACAGGACTAAACTAATTTGCTTTGTCAGCTATAACAGTGGACCGATTGGTACCGGGCCGCGCAAAAAAAAAAAAAAAAAAAAAAAAAAAAAAAATTTATTATTATTATTTTTTTAAATTAAATCAACATAAAAAACACAATATATACATATTGTGTATGTCACTATAGATCAATACAGTCTGCAGGGATACAGTCTGTAAGCACACGTGATTGTATTTCTTTATGAAAAAAAAAAATCCCCCCACCCCGTGGGACAAATTTTCAAGCGTTGACCGGTCCCCAGCTACAAAAAGGTTGGGGACCACTGAGCTATAACACAAGATGTTTAGTTTGAGATAGTTGAGCATATATTGAATTACATTAAATTGTTTTAGCAGTTTTATTGAACACAATCTATCAAATTGTTCCCCATTCTTATTTTAATGTTAGTATTTGTTTTAATGTTTGATTCAGTTTACACATTATTAAAGCAGTTCACACAAAAGTTAAGTAATTTTATGTTTTGGATTTTGTTTCTTTACTGCACCCAAAATATACTGAAATGTGAAGACGAATCCACACAATAGGAAACACTAATTTAAGCTTCCTTCTGCTTCTTACTTACAGATCAAGAAAAGAGAAAGAACAGCGAAATGTATAGACTCTGCTGTGCTAATTTCATATTTGTTGAATAAACAAGAATATTATAGTCTTAACAGTCTTTTGTTTGCTTTGTCTAATAACATTTTACGTTTGCAACCAATCAGAGTCTTATTCGAGCTAAACCATTTCTATTTCACTTTGTCTTATAATCATTTTTAATCATTATTTACTGCTTTTACTAGCTAACTTACTGCTTTTACTAGTTAAATTACTGCTTTTACTAGTTAAATTACAGCTTTCAGTAGTTATTTACTGCTTTTCCTAGATAAATTACTGCTTTACCTAGTTAAATGACTGCTTTTACTAGCTAAGGTACTGCTTTTACAAGCTAAACTACTGCTTTTATGAGCTAAATTACTACTTTTAAGAAACTGTTCAAACTCAAAGTGTTTACAAATTACAAGGAAGATGAATACTGATAAACATCTTGAACCTTATTGATGAATGACATTCTATCACATATTCAGTAAATTATGTGGACCATACAGCAATTTAACTATCTATTCTATTTCAACTCTGCTTTTTCCTACTCCTTTTCAGACATGTTAGAATGTGAAAGTGTAACATGTGACGTCAACATTGTAACTGTACACATGTTCCAAACACATCACAATAATAATTATTTTCTTTTCATTACTCTTTTTGTTGTTTTGTTTTTTTTCTGTCCTTTTCGGTTATTAAACATGTTTGAAATAAATACAATTTACTGGTTTTAGTACTTAAATACGTGTATGATTTACTGGCTTGAGTAGTTACATTTTTATCATTATTAAGTGGTTTAAGTATTTAAATGACTTTATTAATTACTGGTTTTAGTGGTTAAATTAATGTAGTATTTGCTGGTTTTAGTCTGTAAATAAGTTTGTTATTTGCTGGTTAAAGTAGTTAAATGAGGATTAAATAAACATCAAAGAATGATTTTGCTAACCCAGAACACAAAAGAGCGTCTGGGCTGAAGCATTGATTAGCGCCAAATAAACAAATGTAATCGTGTGAATGAGATACGTTGGTGACAGCACTGTTTATCAGCAGCAAAAGGACGTGTGGGATTAACGATAAGGCATTGAGGATGTTGGCAGTGGGAAAAAAAAGTATGATTATCAGGCGCAAACAGACGACATCATCTGATTCTAAACACACTTATCAACGTCTACAAGCAGGAAACGGGATGGAATCAATTAGGAGTTTAAATATTGTCATCATCTTCACAGATGATGACTTGGCTTTTACCGGGATTATAGAATTTGAGGGGGCGGGGGGCACTGTTTCTTTCTTAAGCAGGAGGAAAAAGCAGCATCACTTTGCTAAATTTGTGTCTTATTGGGTAACCAACCTAAAGGTGGCTTTTAGACCTTTCTAAAAGGTGTCCTGTCTTATTTTGTTGGTTAAACATGTTCATATAGTGAAGGTAGACATATTCAATATACCGTATTTTTCGGAGTATAAGTCGCACTGGCCGAATATGCATAATAAAGAAGGAAAAAAACATATATAAGTCGCATTTTTTGGGGAAATGTATTTGATAAAACCCAACACTAAGAATATACATTTGAAAGGCAATTTAAAATAAATAAAGAATAGTGAACAACAGGCTGAATAAGTGCACGTTATATGACGCATAAATAACCAACTGAGAACGTGCCTGGTATGTTAACGTAACATATTATGGTAAGAGTCATTCAAATAACTATAACATATAGAACATGCTATACGTTTACCAAACAATCTGTCACTCCTAATCGCTAAATCCCATGAAATCTTATACGTCTAGTCTCTTACGTGAATGAGCTAAATAATATTATTTGATATTTTACGGTAATGTGTTAATAATTTCACACATAAGTCGCTCCTGAGTATAAGTCGCACCCCCGGCCAAACTATGAAAAAAACCTGCAATTTATAGTCCGAAAAATACGGTAATTAATTGAAAAAACATTGCCTACATCTTAACTTTGTGTTAGAGGTGCCAAAGCAAAACCAAACCTTAAATTCTAACGCTTGTGTGCATTAAGTCTTCACATTCATTTGTAGAATAGGCACGCAGATAAAAAAAGGAAGTGCGGGCAGCAAATAATCCTTAGACCACACGTTGGACACGTCTATACAGCAATTACGTTTCTATCAACTTTTACTTTTTTAAATAAAAAAAAAATAAAAAAAATGTATACTGTATATATTCATTCATTTATTTTGTTCTTTTTCTAAATATATAATATTTTGTACGGTGCAAGGTATAAATGTCTGTAAGTGTTGTAAAAAATATTATATCAAAAATCCTGAAAGCAATTTTGAAAAAAAACCTAAAAACTTTGAGCATATGTTAGCCTGCTAATATTAGCATGTAGCTTAAAAATGTGAACCCATGGGTGTTGAAACAGCTAAAAATTTCACTTTGAAAGACAGAAATTTTTTTTTAATGATTAAATTATTTTATAGTACATTTTTATACATTAGTATTATACATTTATTTAAAAAATTGTCGGCAGAAAAGTATATAAAAAAGAGGAACCTGTTTTCTGTCTTGAAGTCTATGTGAGGATTTTTAACCAAAGTTCTTCAAGTAATAAATCTACAAACCCTGTTTCCATATGAGTTGGGAAATTGTGTTAAATGTAAATATAAACGGAATACAATGATTTGCAAATAATTTTTAACCCATATTCAGTTGAATATGCTACAAAGACAACATACCATATTTCCTTGAATTGCCGCCGGGAATATAGTATTCGCCTGCCTAGAATTACAGCCGAGTCAAACTCGTTTCGCAAAATAATTAGCGCATGCTTGGCACTTCCGCCAGGTCAAATATGAGTCATTAAATGACTCCCGCCTACTGGTGGTAGAGGGCGCTAGTGATCTTTCTTGCGACTACCAGTACTGCAGAAGACCAGTACTGCAGAAGAAGACAACAAGCAGCAAGCATGAGCAGCGATCGTTTGCCTGCACTTTTACCATGGAGGATTATATATATAAAATAAAACAGTTTTCTAAACTGGACTTTCAATCGAAGCAGGAGGTAATAATTAAAGCAATATCTCCAGAGACTTTTAAAACTGAAGAAAGATAAGGAAGACTGCCTTTGATCAGAAACAGCTGCACATGGACACCATTTATAAGTAAAGGTAAGACCATAATAAGGTTTTTTTTTTTATTAAATGTGCTTTTCATGATAAGGTAAGCGCCGGAGTGAGAAGAGGTTTTAAAATATTTAGCGCATGCTTGCCCATCCCGCATGCTTTTGGTAAGCGCAGGAGTGAGAAGAGGTTTTAAATTAATTAGCGCCCCTGCAGCTATTCAAGGAAATACTGTATTTGATGTTCAAACTGATAAACTTTTTTTTGTTGTTGCAAATAATCATTAACTTTGATGCCAGCAACACGTGACAAAGAAGTTGGGAAAGGTGGCAATAAATACTGATAAAGTTGAGGAATGCTCATCAAACACTTATTTGGAACATCCCACAGGTGAACAGGCAAATTGGGAACAGGTGGGTGCCATGATTGGGTTTAAAAGTAGATTCCATGAAATGCTCAGTCATTCACAAACAAGGATGGGGCGAGGGTCACCACTTTGTCAACAAATGCGTGAGCAAATTGTTGAACAGTTTAAGAAAAACTTTTCTCAACCAGCTATTGCAAGGAATTTAGGGATTTCACCATCTACGGTCCGTAATACATCATCAAAGGGTTCAGAGAATCTGGAGAAATCACTGCACGTAAGCAGCTAAGCCCGTGACCTTCGATCCCTCAGGCTGTACTGCATCAACAAGTAAATGATAAATGATAAATGGGTTATACTTGTATAGCGCTTTTCTACCGTTAATGTACTCAAAGCGCTTTGACAGTATTTCCACATTTACCCATTCACTCACAGATTCACACACTGATGGCGGGAGCTGCCATGCAAGGCGCTAACCAGCAGCCATCAGGAGCAAGGGTGAAGTGTCTTGCCCAAGGACACAACGGACGTGACTAGGATGGTAGAAGGTGGGGATTGAACCCCAGTAAGCAGCAACCCTTCGATTGCTGGCACGGCCACTCTAACAACTTCGCCACGCCGCCCCATCAGTGTGTAAAGGATATCACCACATGGGCTCAGGAACACTTCAGAAACCCACTGTCAGTAACTACAGTTGGTCGCTACATCTGTAAGTGCAAGTTAAAACTCTCCTATGCAAGGCGAAAACCGTTTATCAACAACACCCAGAAACGCCGTCGGCTTCGCTGGGCCTGAGCTCATCTAAGATGGACTGATACAAAGTGGAAAATTGTTCTGTGGTCTGACGAGTCCACATTTCAAATTATTTTTGGAAACTGTAGACGTCGTGTCCTCCGGACCAAAGAGGAAAAGAACCATCCGGATTGTTTTAGGCGCAAAGTTGAAAAGCCAGCATCTGTGATGGTATGGGGCTGTATTAGTGCCCAAGGCATTGGTAACTTACACATCTGTGAAGGCGCCATTAATGCTGAAAGGTACATACAGGTTTTGCAGCAACATATGTTGCCATCCAAGCAACTTTACCATGGACGCCCCCGCTTATTTCAGCAAGACAATGCCAAGCCACGTGTTACATCAATGTGGCTTCATAGTAAAAGAGTGCGGGTACTAGACTGGCCTGCCTGTAGTCCAGACCTGTCTCCCATTGAAAATGTGTGGCGCATTATGAAGCCTAAAATACCACAACAGAGACCCCCGGACTGTTGAACAACTTAAGCTGTACATCAAGCAAGAATTGGAAAGAATTCCACCTGAGAAGCTTAAAACATTTGTCTCCTCAGTTCCCAAACATTTACTGAGTGTTGTTAAAAGGAAAGGCCATGTAACAGAGTGGTGAACATGCCCTTTCCCAACTACTTTGGCAGCCATTAAATTCTAAGTTAATTATTATTTGCAAAAAAAAAAAAAAAGTTTATGAGTTTGAACATCAAATATCTTGTCTTTGTAGTGCATTCAATTGAATATGGGTTGAAAAGGATTTGCAAGTCATGTGTTCCGTTTATATTTACATCTAACACAATTTCCCAACTCATATGGAAACGGGGTTTGTACATCAAGAACAAGCAACCTCTTTACCAAATTTTACAGAATCTAGACATACTGTACATAATACATGTCCTTCATTTGTCACACCGCGGTGAGGAGAGTCTTGTCTTGGTTTTTTCTGTCTTGTGATTTGCATGTATTATTTTGAAAAAGCATCTCCTCTTGTTTCAGATCACGGGCCCTTCCTCTTGTGTCACCAGTCTGATGTCATCCCTGACCCTTGATTGTTTCCACCTGTTTCCCATTACCCTCATGTTCCATATAAGCCCATCCCTCCCCTTGTTCTGTGCCAGATTGTCTCGATCCTTCGTGCCTGTCTTGCATCCTAGTTCATGTTCTTGTCTTGCCTCGTCCCACGACCACGTATGTTTATCCAGCGTTTTTCAAGCTGTAATTTTGAGTTAACCTTTTCCTCCCTTAGAGCGACCTTTGTTATTTAACCTTTTTCAACCGCAGTGGTGAGTTATGATTTTTCTTTAATTATTTCCTTCCACAAAGTTTGAGTGATTTTTGTTTATATAAATGTTAGAATAATTGTGAGAGTAGTAAGTTTTGATAGTCCTTTATTTCTTCCTCCGTTTGGAGCGCTTTTTGTTAAAGTTTTTTATAGCAGATTCGTTGCTAGTTATATTTGTCTTATTTTTGTCTATTCCTCCGTTGGAGTGATTTTTGGTTCTTTCCCTTTTTGGAAACGTTTTTTGATATAGTAGAACCTCATAGTGATTGTATATTTTCTGCTCTGGAGGTTAAGAGTTATTTTCAAAATAAAAGCCTTATTCAGAACCTCCCCTCTCTGCATCTGAGTCCCTTCATTCGCCCAAGCCTGACATCATTGAACAATATTGCAGTCTAAAACAACACATTTGTCAATATAAATAAAGTAACAAATAATTATACTGTAGTTGCATATTACTTACACATACAAAGTCTCCAAGGCAGAAGCGTATTAAAAGTATCCAGTAACAAACGTGTCCATACCATTCAACTTACTGCATCATAAGCTTAACGGACGGCGTGGCGAAGTTGGTAGAGTGGCCGTGCCAGCAATCGGAGGGTTGCTGGTTACTGGGGTTCAATCCCCACCTTCTACCATCCTAGTCACGTCCGTTGTGTCCTTGGGCAAGACACTTCACCCTTGCTCCTGATGGCTGCTGGTTAGCGCCTTGCATGGCAGCTCCCACCATCAGTGTGTGAATGTGTGTGTGAATGGGTGAATGTGGAAATACTGTCAAAGCGCTTTGAGTACCTTGAAGGTAGAAAAGCGCTATACAAGTATAACCCATTTATCATTTATTTATCATTATCACAACATGATTTACTGTGACCACTAGGTCTAGCCAGAAAAACAACTTCAACTTAAAGGGGAACTGCACTTTTTTTTTGGAATTTTGCCTATCGTTCACAATCATTATGAAAAACAGGATGACGGATTTTTTATTTTTTTTAATGCATTCCTAACTCGTAAATAAATGTAAAAAAAAGTCAGTTTACAGCGTAGCCAATGGGAGGTACTCTATTCTGGCCATAAAACCTGATAACTAACCATTCAAAAAGTGCTACCAATACTCGATTTACATTTTGTGATTTGAATATTAACTAAGTATTAGTAATATTGTTATTATAAGCGCTAACGCATTCAAACTATTTATAGCGGCACTGTGATCACTAGCTTGTGTCCCTATGTTTACACCATCGAGTGGTAAGCAGTTTCATCGATTGCCTGCTTGTGAAACTTTATTGTAGATCATAAATCATGCCTCTCACCTGGATAGTTAAAAGACAAGGAGGTATTCTGACAAGTTGGTGAACTTTGGCAGTCAATTTGGATCCGGTAATGGCGAGAACGACACTAATGGACGCTTGGTTCCACCCCCCTTTTCTTCCCGAGGATTATGAGATTTTGAACATCCTAACATCCTAATAACAGCAGACATTGTACAGGAAGTGATGTTTTATTTGTTTGTGGTTTCTCATGAAATCTGCAGTGAGAAGAAATCAGTCATGAAGAAAAAATAAAATAATGCGCTGCGTATGCTTAAAATGATCAAAATAAGTAAATATTAAATGTTATTAATATTGCGCCCATTACTACATTATATATATACTTACATCATGTATATAAAACCTTAATGGAGGTGTTTGGATGTTTTTAAGGGCTTTTATAGGCAAATTTGCGCGACTCCTGTAGGCTCTATTGTAAGCAGACTTTTGATCACATGTATTTAAAGTTTGGAATGCATAAACAAAACAAAAACATATGTGTTCTTGTCTTACATAAGGGTTAGGCAACATTGCAAAAGAAGCACAGTTCCCCTTTAAAGACAGCACAAGTCCATTCCAGACGGTTGATAGTCTAAGTTGATAATAGGTTAGTGTTTTTCATACCTACCATTCTTCTCGGACTAACTTCACTTGATCAAATCAAAACTTCTATTGTTCCACATTACAAAATAATAAAAGTATGTATGACTCCTGCTGATATTGTATGGGATCAAACCAATATTGGTATTATATCAAAAGTAAACAAGTTGTATATTTATGTTTTCCAAATGTTTAAATGTGTTTTTATATAAATGTGTGTATGTATGACAAACGTTCTTGACTATGTATTATTTTATCCAAATGTGCTGATGAAGGATAAAAGCAAATATGAAACAGTTGATTAGCATAAAGCAAGATAAAGTGTAATATTGCTGCTGCTTGTCAATATTTTACTTTTCTGTTTCTTCACAATACAAGCACACCCCCCCTCTTATGTGTCAACAGGATATTATGTTAGCATGCAGCAACAGCAAGATGGAATATTAACAGGATATTAATGTGCATTGCAGCAAGAGTTCTATGTGCAGCAAAAGTCATTTTCAGGGGTGATGAGGCTGCAGAGAGCAGAACCTACGCTGCTGACTCAGCAAAGCACCAAACCCCTGCGGGCCCAAACAACATTCAAATTCGGGGCTTGACGACATCGTGTGCACAAATGAGACGTCGTTTTGTGCACGATAGCATGTTACGTACTTATCTGCAAGTATGTCATGACCAAAACAAACATGGCTGACCACATGTTTGCGTCTCTAAGGCTTCCTTAGCAAAATGACATTACTGTGTTCCTCATATATTTCATTATTTGTTCACCGCAGGAGGAGAGATCCAGACACGCAGGGAAGCTCCACAAGCATTCCCACTATCGTGAAAGGTGAGGTGTGGAAGCGTTCAGTTCAGTTCAGTTTAGTTTCAGTTTATTTCGAACATGCATACGATACAATGTAATGCATCACATATTTCATTACAGCACGTCCGAAAAGGAGGAGGAAGAAGTAGAGCTTATTTAATCCTACCTCTTTTCATACCATAGCAATTTTATCCAATTTCCTTGTTCTCTGTAACAGAACAGTGAATACATCAATAATAAATCAATAATATACCATAGTAAGTGAACAAATATTAAATACATAAATAATCATTATCTCAAAAGAAAAAAGAAAAAGAAAAAAAGAGTTCAAGATGTTCATAATTCTTGTTCTGTGTACTTTGTGAACACTTGTAGTTTGAACAGTCTCTTAAACTGAATCATATTGGTGCTTTGTTTGATTTCTTTGGTTAATCCATTCCATAATTTAATTCCACATACAGATATGCTAAAGGTTTTAAGTGTTGTACGAGCATACAAATGTTTTAAATTAGATTTTCCTCTAAGGTTATATTCCTCCTCTTTTGTTGAGAAGAATTGTTGTACATTCTTGGGTAGCAGGTTATAGTTTGCTTTGTACAGGCTTTTAGCTGTTTGCAAATGCACCAAGTCATTGAATTTCAATATTTTTGATTCAATAAATAAAGAGTTTGTATGTTCTCTATATCCAACATTATGTATTATTCTAATTGATCTTTTTTGTAACGCCGTTAATGAATGAAGTGCACATTTGTTTCCCCATATTTCTACACAATAACTCAGATATGGTAACACTAGTGAGCAGTAAAGAATAAGAAGTGATTTTTGATCTAGAACATGTTTTGCTTTTTTCATTATTGACGTGTTTCTTGCTACTTTATGTTGTATATTTTTACATGAGATTTCCAGTTCATTTTATCATATATTATTACACCCAAAAATGTGTTTTCTATTACCCTTTCAATATCTACTCCATCTATTTGTATTTGTGTTTGACTTTCTCTTATACTGTTACCAAATAGCATTATTTTAGTTTTACTGAGATTCAAAGATAGTCTGTTTGTGTCAAAAGGCAACTACACAAGCATTTGACAAGTTGAAATCATGACTAGCGTTAGTGCTAACGAGACAAAACTGAAGTATGATGTCAAAACCGTGCCAAAATCCAGTCTCTGCGCGCTTGTGCAGGCTCTGTTTGCGAACAGTTTGCCGGTAAGTGCACTCCAATTGGCTCTGACCAGGAGACAGCAGGCGTTCAAAGTGACCAATCAGAAAGGAGGGGAGTTGCTGGGCCGTGTATTCAATGCCGCCTAAGTTCAAAAAGGTGGAACGCCCCATGTGTACAGAAACAGAGAAACACAGTCAAAAACGTATTCTGTACACTTCCACACCTCACCTTTCACGGCGGTGGTAAAGCACACTCTGCATGTCTTGATCTCTTCTCCCATGGCCAATACTTGGCCTTTTTTCAACGTTTTTATTTGATTAGCGACCTGCACCTGGGGATAGGTTGATTGGCAACACTAAATTGGCCCTAGTGTGTGAATGTGAGTGTGAATGTTGTCTGTCTATCTGTGTTGGCCCTGCGATGAGGTGGCGACTTGTCCAGGGTGTACCCCGCCTTCCGCCCAATGCAGCTGAGATAGGCTCCAGCGACCCCCCGCAACCCCGAAAGGGATAAGCGGTAGGAAATGGATGAATGGATGGAAAAATAACACGAGAAAAACTTCCCGTTGCGCCGAATCCATTGGCACTGATTGTGGCAGATTTCTGACGCCATATTGTAGACACTCTGACCTCGCTTGCTGAGACTTTTAACTTCCCTGTAAAAATATGAAAAACAGGTGTGTCCAACGTGCGGCCGGGGCCCATTTGAGGACCATGTTGTAATTTTTTAACATGTTCGTGCAACTGTAACGGAGAGGCGGCGGTGATACGCAGATTGTTCTTCCACGGTATGCTGCAGGAACTCCGGAGGCAGCGTGCAGGTAGGAAATTATTTATTACATTAAATAATTTAAAAAAAATACAAAAACGAACAAAACAAAAGGAGAGCGTGCACAGGGAATGCCTATAGCACGGGCAGCTAACGGGATAGCTACACAGGGAAACTAAGGTGGAACTTAGCGCAAGAAACACAAGGAATACACGTGACAGTTGCATGAGAGCAAACAAAAGCACCAGAACGAGTGAGGCGAAAAGGCAGGACTAAATAGCTCTCTGATTAGTGCCTAGGAACAGGTGAGCATCCTGAACACTATCAGAGGCAGGTGACACTGATAAATAACTATGGCAACTAAAGAGACACAAAACAGGGGTGCTGAAACAGAACTAAGCCAACAAGTGACATACAACGTAAACAAACTATGATCCGGGCAACGGATCGTAACAGAAACATTGTAGAAAAACAATAAACAGGAAAAAACAACCAAAACCGAAAAGGCATATTACAACATGAAAAAAAGCTAAAATGTTAATACTAAAAAGTAGAGATGTCCGATAATGGCTTTTTTGCCGATATCCGATATTCCGATATTGTCCAACTCCTAATTACTGATTCAGATATCAACCGATACCGGTACATACAGTCGTGGAATTAACACATTATTATGCCTAATTTTGTTGTGATGCCCCGCTGGATGCATTAAACAATGTAACAAGGTTTTCCAAAATAAATCAACTCAAGTTATGGAAAAAATGCCAACATGGCACTGCCATATTTATTATTGAAGTCACAAAGTGCATTATTTTTTTTAACATGCCTCAAAACAGCAGCTTGGAATTTGGGACATGCTCTCCCTGAGAGAGCATGAGGAGGTTGAGGTGAGCGGGGTTGGGGGGGCGTAGTTTAGGTGGAGGGGGTAGGGGGTAGCGGGGGGTATATTGTAGCGTCCTGGAAGAGTTAGTGCTGCAAGGGGTTCTGGGTATTTGTTCTGTTGTGTTCATGTTGTGTTACGGTGCGGATGTTCTCCCGAAATGTGTTTGTCATTCTTGTTTGGTGTGGGTTCACAGTGTGGCGCATATTTGTAACAGTGTTAAAGTTGTTTATACGACTACCCTCAGTGTGACCTGTATGGCTGTTGACCAAGTATGCCTTGCATTCACATGTGTGTGTGAAAAGCCGTAGATATTATGTGATTGGGCCGGCACGCAAAGGTAGTGTGTTTATGGTTTATTGGCGCTCTGTACTTCTCCCTACGTCAGTGTACCACTCCGTACAGCGGTGTTTTAAAAAGTCATACATTTTACTTACTGAAACCGATACCGATAATTTCCGATATTACATTTTAAAGCATTTATCGGCCGATAATATCGGACTGCCGATATTATCGGACATCTCTACTAAGAAGTAATAATATGACAAAGATTTGTCTTTAAATAAATGCATAACTTTATTAGACATTCCATACTGTATGGTGCATGAAGTCACTTCAGTTTGACCAAACAATGCTTGACTTTTTGCTCCACAAATTCTCCATTGAGCAGGCCTCACTTCTCAAATTTGATGGGAAAAAAATAAAGCACAGCAGAAGTCCAGCATACCAAACTACAATACAGGTCCTTTAGCAAGTCCACGCATAGAACGGACGCTATTAGGATCTCTGACAGCGTTTCCAGCAATTTAAGCCGTCCGGCGAAGCCTTCAGGATCGAGTAGAGACAGAGAGAGTGTGAGAGAGAGAGAGAGAGAGAGAGAGAGAGAGAGAGAGAGAGAGAGAGAGAGAGAGAGAGAGAGAGAGAGAGAGAGAGAGAGGCATGACAGCTTTTCCGCACAGCAATTACGTGCAGATAGTGGTACAGCTGTGTGGCGGCTTGGCGCTCAGCCAAGCTATAAGTATCACTGTAATCTGCAGCGACGGTGGAGCCCAGGATGCAGATGCACCTGCTTACCCAGACTGCTTCTGCCCGTTTAATCCTGAAGTGTCCACATGTACTTGAATGTTTGGTGTGCACAAGGACGCCAGGAGGAAGACGGTGATGAAGGGGGGGGGGGGGGGGGGGGGGGGGGGCAACGGGAAATCGTTTTGGCACAGATTAAACAAGAGGTAAAGAAGTCTTTCAAGGTCCACTATTATGCCAAAGTACTTTTTTAGATGTTCAAAGAATAAAAAGTGTTATGAACATCAAATATATCATCTTCTCTTTGTTTGATACACTTCTGACAGAAGAGGCGTTCATACACTTGATTTCCGAAGAAATGTCTTCCTCTGGCTTTGCTACGCATCTTAAACATGCAGCCAGGCCAACAATCCGTCAGTCAGTTACAGACGGGGAAGTATGATGATATTGTTTTTCAAGTCATATGCTAACCTAGCATGATGTTAAACTGTATTGTTAGCATATGGCTCACATAGCTATGCTAATGTTGCTAACCTAACATTACGTTAAAATGTATGTTAGTATGTGGCAACATAGCTAAGCTAATGTTGCTAACCTAACATAATGTTAAAATGTAATGTTAGCATGTGGCAACATAGCTTAGCTAATGTTGCTAACCTAGCATGATGTTAAAATGTAATGTAGGCATGTGACTCAAATAACTCTGCTAATGTTGCTAACCTAGCATAATGTTAGCATGTGGCTCACATAGTTATGCTAATATTGCTACCCTAGCAAGATGTTAAATGTAATGTTAGCATATGGCTCACATAGCTAAGCTAATGTTGCTAAACTAGCAGGATGTTAAATGTAATGTTAGCATATGGCTCACATAGCTAAGCTAATGTTGCTAAACTAGCAGGATGTTAAATGTAATGTTAGCATATGGCTCACATAGCTAAGCTAATGTTGCTAAACTAGCAGGATGTTAAATGTAATGTTAGCATATGGCTCACATAGCTAAGCTAATGTTGCTAAACTAGCAGGATGTTAAAATGTAATGTAAGCATGTGGCTCACATAGCTATGCTAATGTTGCTAACCTAGTATAATGTTAAAATGTAATATTAGCATGTGGCTCACATAGCTGAGCTAATGTTAACCTAGGATGATGTTAAAATGTAATGTAAGCATGTTGCTCACATTGAAATGTTAGCATGTGGCTCACATAGCTATGCTAATGATGCTAACCTGGCATAATGTTAGCATGTGGCTCACATAGCTATGCTAATGATGCTAACCTAGCATAATGTTAAAATGTAATGTTAGCATATGGCTCACATAGCTATGCTAATGATGCTAACCTAGCATAATGTTAAAATGTAATGTTAGCATGTGGCTCATATCTACTTATGTCGCTGTATGATTATAATACAGTAGACGTATGTTTCCTAACATCAGTGATCTTTAATGTTAAAGGTTCCAATTGTGTTTATTTACAAGCTGGCAACATTTTGTGTTTTCGAAGTGCTCTGAACTGAACACTTGTGTCGTACTTTGTTTCGCCTCACTTTCATGGCTGTGGTTCAAACTCAGACATTTTGAAGCTAATTTAATAGGGACGTAATGGTATTGTAGATACTATGGTGTTGCGATTTCCAAATCATCACAATAATGCCGTGTCGTCTGATGATGAGATACAAAAACTTAGTGAGCGTGGAACGCGGTAAAAGGGAGAAAGAAGAGAAGAAAGCATGCGAGAGACTGTGATCGGTGTAGATAAGAGGAATTTTTTTCTATGGACATTTCCTGGACATTTCATCGAAATCCATCCATAACATTTTGAGTTATACTGCTAACAAACAGACAAACAAAGCTTGGCGAAATAGAACCTCTGGTGGAAGTATGCGTACTAAAGCGCTATCTTTATCTCGAGCGTTTCCAAGGCAACAATGCAGGTCCCAAAGCGTCGATGGGAGAGCGGACTCTGCACACCGTGGGAATAATGACAAGCTACTTGATAAAACCATCAACCAGAAAAGATATGTGAAGCCAGCTAAGCTAAACATACATTTTTGAGGTGTTTACATTATAAAAAAAATTAATTGTCAGATATTTGCTTGAAACAGTGGATGCTTCTGCACAATTATTTCCACTTAAAAGTACATGTTTGTAGTAATAAATATGATTACAACATTTGAGTATTATGTTTTGTGTTCAATTACAGCAGTGGTTCTCAATTATTTTCTGATACGCTCCCCCCCAGGAAGAAGAAAATGTTTTGCATAATATTCTACAATAATATCCTTAATAATATCGTATTGTGAGATTTTGATATCGTTACATCCCTATTATTTAACAATAATATACACTATGTGCAATGATATGGTGCAGGCTTCTCTACAGGTCTTAAAATGCCAACTGGACTATTCATCAGTGAGTTAAAGACGTGAAGGTGATAAGTTTGATCGCGTCGGTTTTTCTTCAGTGAATCTAACATATAATGTTAGCATGTAGCTCACATAGCTATGCTAATGTTGTTACCTACAGTAGGACTACGTTAAAACATATAGCTCACATTGCTTAGCTAGTGTCGCTAACCTAAGAAGTTGGTCAAATGTAATGTTAGCATGAGCTTGTAGCTTACATAGCTTTGCTAATGTTGCTAACATGTGTGTCCTCCTGTCCCACTCTTTAATGTTACGCTGTTATATGTGATATATGTATGACATTACCAGCTCAGTGGCCTTGTGGTTTGAATGCCCACCCTGAGACTGGGAGGTCGCAAGTTCAAACCCCGGCCGAGTCATACCAAAGACTACAAAAAATGGACAAACAAGATTTGTGCTTGGCACTCAGCATCAAGGGTTGGAATTGGGGGTTAAATCACCAAATGATTCCCGAGCGTGGCGCACGCTGCTGCTTACTGCTCCCCTCACCTACCAGGGGGTGAACATGGGGATGGGTCAAATGCAGAGGACACATTTCACCACACCCAGTGTGTGTGACAATTGTTGGGACTTTAACTTTAACTTTAACATCTATTACGTTGTAATAGATGGGGCGGTATGGCGTAGTGGGTAACCTGAGGGTTGCAGGTTCGCCCCCCGCCTCTTGACATCCAAATCGCTGCCGTTGTGTCCTTGGGCAGGACACTTCACCCTTGCCCCCGGTGCCGCTCACACTGGTGAATGAATGATGAATGAATGATAGGTGGTGGTCGGAGGGGCCGTAGGCGCAAACTGGCAGCTTCGCTTCCGTCAGTCTACCCCAGGGCAGCTGTGGCTACAAATGTAGCTTACCTCCACCAGGTGTGAATGAATGATGGGTTCCCACTTCTCTGTGAGCGCTTTGAGTATCTAATAATAGAAAAGTGTGATATCAAATCTAATCCATTATTATTATTATTACAAGTGCAAAGTTACAGTGTTTATGTCAAAAGAGCTCATTAGCATTAAAGCTACACACACACTCTCTTGTCATAGACAAGCTACCTCACACCAAAGAAGTACTGTTGTAGTATTTGAAAAGTACTTACAGCCAGCAAGATCTGCAGCGAGGAGTGAGCCACCTCCACAAACTGAAAATCCATCAGGCAGCCCGATATCGATATGTAGCGGTGGTCCTCGGGAGCCCAGGAGGGAGGAGGGGTGACGGGGGTCACCCTGCACCCGGGCCCGTTCTCCATCCACCAGGACCGATGCATGGACAGGTTGAACGTCAGGACCAGGTCTGAGTCCTACAGAGAGGAAAGCCAGGTTAAACGCCCGCTCAGCAAGATGAGGGACTAAAAATCCATCAAAAGATGAAGACTCAGGATCATCAAGCGCATCAAACCACAAGGTGGCGCTGTTTAGACCGTTTGGTTAGAATGAGTATCTTTATCATTTATTAACTGATTTTGAGGTTATCAATCTTATAAGCTTATATGTAATAATACAGTAGTTGTACTGCTTTTTACGCCACACTTTTCGTAGGATTCGGTTTTCAACAGAAATTTTGCTGTGGTTTTTGTGTACTATCTCAATTACCGTACTGCCAAACATTGCGTGTACCAAACAGGGCCGTAACAAGAAATTGACCAATACCAAGGTAAAACATTGGTTATCCAAGAGGAACTTTGAAAGGCTGAACTCATGGTGTATCCCAGCACCATATAAATTATATTACCTTCAGCAGTGGTGTGCCGTCAGGGCCAGCAAAGCCTCCTCTGCTGGCCTAACATAACCATAAATCATGATCATAATTAAAGTAATAAAACAATAATAAATAAATAAATACAAGTAATTTTCAATTTACTTTACCTAAATATCTAAAAGTATTCATATTCTCTTCATGTCATATTATGCTCTGTCCAGTGCTCTTGTTTTTAGGTTAGAGTTTGTATCCAATCAGAATGTTGAGGCACGTCACTGCGTTGAGCCTCAACATGGATTGCGGACTCGGCTAACTGCTGGCCTGCTGTGCAGTGAGACCGTATTGCTATATGAACTATATTATACATTTCCATAGTTTAGTTAGCTGAGGTATATAATGTACAGTGTATTTTGTCAACAACTGTATGTGTGTAATGTTTTTCTTGTGCGGGGGGGTGGGGGTGGGGGGGGGGGATCCATGTTATATCAACTAAAGCCCACACTTAAACTTTCCACGTGCAAGATTGAATCTATTGTAACCTATTTTTATGGGCTTTCCTCTTTGTGATGTTAATTCCTGTTACACGCTGTTATACAGTATATGCCTTGCGCTCTTATTTTGAAGGCGCTAAGAGCGGAAGTGATGACACGTTGGAGTGGAGCGGAGGTTTTTGAAAGAAGGTAAATAAAGTGGTCCTCGTGTAAACTGGAGCCTCCGTGTTTATTATTTTGCAGTTTCATACAGTATATGCGACATTTATAAACCCTCGGTTACACTATTTAAAAAAGTTATTTAATAAGAAGCCAAAAAGTGCAAAAACAATAATGTTTGTTTTGGAGGAGTTGTGAATGACCGCAGGGACACAACATTAGGTACACCTGTAGACTGCAGCATGGATTTCATATTTCATTCATTCACAACTCCTCCAACACGAACATTATTGTTTTTTCACTTTTTGGCTTCTTATTAAATAACTTTTTTAAATAGATTAAATATTGCACGTGGAAAGTTTAAGTGTGGGCTTTAGTTGATATAACACTCCCGTCAGGGGGTGCATTCTACGACAGGGGTGCATTAATCCAGCACAACAGCGGGGCATGGACTTCATTTATAAGTAAAGGTAAGACCATAATAACGTTTTTTTTAATTAAATATGCTTTTTTGTGTGCTACAGTTTGTATGTGTAAAGTTAAAGTTAAGTTAAAGTACCAATGATTGTCACACACACACTAGGTGTGGTGAAATTTGTCCTCTGCATTTGACCCATCCCTTGATCACCCCCTGGGAGGTGAGGGGAGCAGTGGGCAGCAGCGGCGCCGCGCCCGGGAATAATTTTTGGTGATTTAACCCCCAATTCCAACCCTTGATGCTGAGTGCCAAGCAGGGAAGAATGCTGGTATGAGCTTTTAAACATAACCCGTTAACTGCTGCCAATCAAATGGTGAATAAGATACTCTTTAGGGTTCATATGTTTGTAAATTTGACTGTGATGAAGTCAGTGCCTCACCAGCCATGAACCTCACCGCACGTCACTGACGGGCACATACAGTTGATAGATAATTGCGATAGCCAATCAGATCACGAGTTGTTGTCAGTAAGGCTTTCTAGCTGGCCTACGGTTGAAAGTGATATTTACGCGTCCTGTGATTGGATACTCACTGGTTTGAGCCGCGGCGGTGCTATGCAGATCAGCAGATCCGCACCCCGGACCGTTAGCAGATGAATTCAATGCAAACGAACAGAACACATACAGTTGATAGACAGTTGGGATAGCCAATCAGATCACAAGTTGTTGACAGTAGCCTATCTTGGTAGCCTGACGTTAACGAGACTGTGATTAGATACTCACTTGTCACTCCAAAGTGGGTATTTTAATTGCTGATTGAGTTTTATATGCGCCACAAAATAACCTGTTTTGTACACTGTTGAGGTGATTCCATGCCCAGTAAATGTCTTTCTGTATAGTATTTCTCCAGCAATGGTCATGTGGTGACATAAATGATGGTATTTTGAGAGGTAATCATTGAAGTCGGCCATCACTGAAGGCCTAGGTGGGAAACGCACGGCCCGCCACTGACCTTCAGCAACACAATGAATTTCCAGAGTAACAAAAGCTTTAATTGAGCTATAACTATCTATCACTCATGTAACATCTCAGCATGATTTTGTGACAATCAACTTTTTAATATCGTGACGTTTAGCATATTAAGCAATTTTAACATCATTAAAACATACATTTAAAAAACATACAAAATTTTCCATTAGAACCAGGGTTCAAACTCAAGATCTGCTTTGCAATGCAAGTACGAATGACATCCGCTACGGAGCTACCGGAAGTGATGGGGGAAATGTTGCCTTCATATTTTAATCCGTGACAGAGCATGACGTGGCCAGGAATATGTTTGGGGTAAAATATCATATGAAGCGCCTTGTCACTCAATAATTTACATTTTAATGTGCTTCTTCAAGCAAAATGCCCCCCGCGTGTTCTGCATTTAGGGCGGGGCAGCACCTGACTGACACTTAGACAGAATTATACCGACCGCGTTTCACATCAATTTGATTCAGGTGAAAGCAACAATAGTTACATCAGCATGATTTAATGTTAACGTTATGTTGACAGCACATTTCGGATCGGATCAAGTGGACTTCTTTGCGTTACGTTGTTGGAGTTGTAGCGGACTACGCATGACCAAAGATCGTATAGTGAGAGACGATGATCTACGCATGGTGATGTACAGCGCACACAACGTTGTACACAAAGTACAAGTACAGTCAGTCATATCATCATCTTTTTGTCACCTACAAAAAGTACTGAGGACATGATCTCAGTGTTCTCAATGGTAGTTACGGCCATGGTACCAACTGCAAAATAATTCACCATGGGGCCAAAGACAATTGTGAGTGCCGGGAATTGAATAAAGACGGTGAGAAACACTATTGAATTCAAGAAAGAACTCATAGCAAAGTATGAAGGTACCCCTAGTCTTCTCTGCTCATCACCAACATTGTTCAACTAAGGTAAAAGTGATGTTAAATGTTCATTTATTATTTTTTATCATCATTATTTATTTTACATTTGTTTCTGCTTTCTGCTATCTTTATTCTCTTTTCAATGTGTTTTGGGTTCCTGTTTTTGGATTTACAGGTATATGATTTCTTATTGAAAAATTGTTTTGGTTTTTGTATGAAATAGAAAAGCAAGGTACGACTGTACATGGAACTATGATTCATATTGCCATTAAATAACTGCAATTCCCAAATGTATTAAGTGAAAGAGTAATTCAAAACACATAAACCAGTATTTTTCACAAGCGTTGATTCACGTATAAAATATTTTGTATATAAAATGCAGACAATATACACTATATTGCCAAAAGTATTTGGCCACCTGCCTTGACTCACATATAAACTTGAAGTGCCATCCCATTCCTAACCCATAGGGTTCAATATTTGACCATTTTTCCAAAAGCGCATTGGTGAGGTCACACACTGATGTTAGTCGAGAAGGCCTGGCTCTCAGTCTCCGTTCTACCACTTCGTGGGTGAGTTGCTGTTGTTCCGAAACTCTTTCATTTTCTTATAATAAAGCAGACAGTTGACTTTGGAATATTTAGGAGCGAGGAAATGTCACGACTGGATTTGCTGCACAGGTGGCATCCTATGACAGTTCCACGCTGGAAATCACTGAGCTCCTGAGAGAGGCCCATTCTTTCACAAATGTTTGTAGAAACAGTCTCCATGCCTACGTGCTTGATTTTATACACCTGTGGCCGGGCCAAGTGATTAGGACACCTGATTCCGATCATTTGGATGGGTGGCCAAATACTTATAGTGTATATACAGTATATGGTGGAAATTGCTGGGTTACATATGACGTCACGTCCGTTTTTCTTCTTTGCGGTTTAATTCACACGATGGTCAAGCAGCTTGAGCGTAACATTAAAACAAGTGAGAGTGAGTGTAGAGTTTGAACAGAAAATGCTGCATTGGTGTTCTGTTCTTGGGTGTTCCAGTCGTTCAAATAGAGCGATAGGAAAGAGCTTTCATGTAGCCCCGAAAGAAATGGTTCATAAAGGTAATAAAGTCAGGGAAAAAACGAAAGCACGTCGAAAGAAAAGCTCGCAAACATGTCACTATTATTACAAGAAATACAATCGGACCATGTCCATGTCTGCAGCGATCACTTTGTAAAATATTTGTTTGAACATTTGATTTGTTTGAGAAACTTTCTGTGATGCAATCGAGTTTATTCTGTACTATATTAGTAGTGTTGGAGAGCTGAACTAAAGAAAGCACAAAATATCGCATTAGTTTGTGTTATTTTGTGGTTGCTATGTCTAAATATAACTAAGAAGACCTGGTTGTGCAAATCAACTAACGTCTTGTTAAGTCCAATAAATAAATATTGTGATTGTTGGTTCAATCCACCGTATATTGTTGTTGATTTTTATAACAGAAACTAAAAGCTTTGTTGTTGTTGTGCAGGAAAAACAAGTGCTTTATTCGACACGAGTGACCACATTATAGTGCCATTGGTGATATTTGTTAGCACAAGAAAACATTCTTAATAGTATTAATAAACTGGATGAATAATTCTCCCGTAGACTCAACAGCATATACTGAATCTTAATATCGCTAGCAAAAATTGCTAAACAACAGGGACATCTAGCTAAATTATGAGACACAATATGAACTTCACATCATAAAAACAAGTGCAGACATGAATTGTAGATGACAGACTAATTTTCTATATTACATTTAGTCTGCCATAATCAAGGATTAGGTTAGAAAATAATTTAAAAAAAAGTTTTATTTACATTATATTAAATGCTTTATGATTTATGGTTGTCACTCCTGGTCTGTGCTTTAAGAAAAATACAATTATTAGTAAGTAATAAAAACAAAACTATGGATAAATGTACCCAAATAAGCCATGTAGCAGGTAAAATAAAACATTCGTTAAAGATAAAACACAAATTGTTGCAATTTGTTACAAAATAGACATTTCACTTGTAATAGTCGACTGCTAATTGGGCAGTTTTATCCATCCATCCCATCCATTTTCTACCGCTTATTCCCTTCGGGGTCGCGGGGGGCGCTGGAGCCTATCTCAGCTACAATCGGGCGGAAGGCGGAGTACACCCTGGACAAGTCGCCACCTCATCACAGGGCCAACACAGATAGACAGACAACATTCACACTCACATTCACACACTAGGGCCAATTTAGTGTTGCCAATCAACCTATCCCCAGGTGCATGTCTTTGGAGGTGGGAGGAAGCCGGAGTACCCGGAGGGAACCCACGCAGTTTTAAATCCGCTAATATTTGACATCAATCCAAGCAGCTGTGTGCGTCTATGTATCTACATGTTATGTATCTACATGTGCACAGCAGAGGAGCTGGTTAACTCATGAGAGTAGTGTATGTGTGTTTGTGAGAATGGCAACGTGTTGTCTGAGTGACGTCAGCGGAAGCGCTTCACTGCGCAGTAAAGTGATAAACGGGTCTGGTTGTGTCCTGCAAAACTAACAATAAAGCAACCAAATTGTCACAACTCCGCGGCCTCGTCATTCTGACCTGAAAGTGGAGCTTAACAGACCCACTGACGGGTAAAGTGAAGTGTGTTAACCTGACGAAAACATTGACCCTGAAGTTAAGTCTGTCCTGTGCTCCTCTCCTTCGGTCTGCACCTGAGCCGAATAGACCATAGGCTGAAACCCCTGAACAGGCTGGAAGTGCCTCTTGGTCGCGTGATTGCAACCCAGTAATTTGATAACTACTATAAAATGCAACCAATACATGTAGTACAAATATAATATATACTGTAGTAGTTTCAGTTCTTGTATAAGCAAGACAACTCATCTGGGTTGTCTTCATAATAAGTCAGCTGTGTCACATCCTTTCCAAAATGTTCATTTTCCAGCTAATGTTCCTCACTAACTATTTTTGTACTTTGCTTTTTCCTCTTCTTCTATTCTAGTGTAATGACTTAATGCCTCATTAGCGGTCAGCTCTGAGTAATGTCCTCTGATCCTCTTTGTAATGATTAAAAATCTCAGTACATTTCTGCCCCCTATTTTTTCTTCTTATGTTTGTCTTCATTTCTAGCTCCTGTTGTTTTAATACGTCCCCTTTGCTTTGAAACACTATCCTCCACAACAATTAATACACAAAAATGAATGTGAAAGTGCATTGAAGTGCCACCGACGCTGCGTAGTTGGACAGCTTTTGAGACACATTACATGACGTAACTCAGATATTTCAAACCAAATGTCTGCTGAATTGAATATGTATATTATTTTATATTCTGTTATTGTTACCTTCTTTTTCACCAAAAGCTTGCAAAAGATACTTTTTAAAGAAATTTAGTGACACTCGATGTGATGTAACTCAAATATTTCAAACCAAAGTTTTAATATTCTGAAATTTTACCTGCTTAGATTTGACTAAAAGCTTGTAGAATACACTTTTAAGAGCTTTTGTAACTCATTACATAACGTAACTCAAATATTGCACACAAAATGTTGTCTGCTGCATTGAACTTTTTTAATTTTTTTTTGTCATTAGAAAATACAATCATGCGTGCTTACGTACTGTATCCCGGCAGACTGTATTGATCTATAATGATATATAATGTAGGAACCAGAAATATTAATAACAGAAAGAAACAACCCTTTTGTGCGAATGAGTGTGAATGAGTGTGAATGGGGGAGGGAGGTTTTCTGGGTTGGTGCACTAATTGTAAGTGTATCTTGTGTTTTTTATGTTGATTTAATTTAAAAAAATATATATATATATATATTTTTTTTATTTCTTGTGCGGCCTGGTACCAATCGATTCACGGACCGGTACCGGGCCGCGGCCCGGTGGTTGGGGACCACTGTACTAAAAGATATCAGCTTCTTGCTGTTATATATTTGTGTCTATTAATTGATATCATCTTCTTCCTATGAATATATTTTAATACAGCATATACAAATGATATACATATTCCAACAGCAGGCACCATTTTAGTTTGAAATATTGGAGTTACGCCACCTAAAATATCATGAAAGTTGTCTATCCATCCATCCATCCATTTTCTACTGCTTATTCCCTTCAGGGTCGCGGGGGGTGAAAGTTGTCCAATCAAGTCTATTTTATGAATATGTTCTTTACTGTGCAGCCTTTGGTCACATGACCAAAATACCAGCGTGATCACTAAACTAAGAACTCAGTGCTGAACTAAGTGTGACTCGAGCGTGTCCTAATGCGTCACTTTATGTACATACAGGAGACCCTTTCAATTTTGCTTTGAGTGTTGCACATACTCTCTGTGTGTGTGTGTATGTATGTGTGTGTCTGTGTGCCTATGATTCATGACAAACCACACGGTGAACAAGCAACAAAAACACCCACAATCGCGCAATAACACATGCAGTATGCTAAAAGCTTGCAGGATGATACCACTCCCCCTCCCTTTGGAACCCCCGTGCTGCATGACACCCCCTCTGCAAATGATTGACAGCTGAGTGTGAGACAAATATGCGTGTGTGTGTGTGTGCGCATCTGTCACTCAGGAGGTGGCTGCATGTATTATGACACTGTGGACTGCTGACAGTTGGCTGCCTGTGTGTGTGTGGTGTGTGTGTGTGTGTGTGTGTGTGTGTGTGTGTGTGTGTGTGTGTGTGTGTGTGTGTGTGTGTGTGTGAGTGTGTGTGAGATAATACAGTACTGTATGCTTCTTGCTCCACAGTCTTTACACCAAATCTCAGAAATGTATTTCCATATCATTCCAGAATACTGGAGGGAAAGTGTGATGGCTGATATTAACTCACATTTCAGCAAACTAAGCACATTTGCCAGGGTTAAACATGAATTTGTTCTGATTTAAAAACAATGTTTCCTTGTGAAGTCATGAAAAACAGACAAAATCTGTTACAGGGTCAAATTGTGCTGACAGCAAAACCAACTTATGCAAAATCTTATCAGCTGCTTTAATTAAAGTTTGGTACAAGTGTAAAAAGAAGTTAACCAGCATGTAATAAACAGATTGTAGTGACAAGTGACTCATGGTGGCCACATGCATTTAGGACAACACTGCTGACGCTAATTTGATCATTTATTTGTCATCGTGTGGGCAGGGTGCTGAATGGACTCTTCTCTTTCATCCGCATGCAAATGAGGTCTTTCTAATGTGCTGTGAAGCCTCAGCCTCCAAAGTATTTACCCGTGTCACAGATCGCTGTGCTAATAAACGTACAGCGCCTGCGGCAATAGTAGTGATGCCTAATCTGGACATCGGGAGTAAACACGGCCTTTAGCGGTGGAAAATTACACAAAGAAGGATGTCAGATGCTTTTTAATGGAAAAAAATGGAGTCCGTCACGTTTGCTTTTTGTCAAATGACCCAAAGTAATAACCAGATTGACTTTAAAGTGGCCATTACATAAAAGCTCATATTGGAAATTACAATTGGCCATACATACCTTGACTCGACTTTGACTTTGTAAACACAGAAGCAGAAGATGAACTAAAACATTTAACTACCGTTTTTTCCAGACGATATGCCTCTACTTTTTTTCAACGCTTTGTACCCTGCGGCTTATTAAATGGTGTGGCGAGTTTATGGATTTTTCTTCGCTAATGGCCACAATGTTTAGTATTCAACTAATAGTTTTTATATAACACCGATAGAGACACTGAAAAGGTGTGTTATTGTTTGTGCTATGGCCCCATATTTTGGAAAGTTCGCTCACTGCAGGTGGTGTGAGTTGAAAATGTATTTCCTGTTTTGTGCCTTAAACTGTAAGTAAAACCGTTTATAGCGTTCCTGCTCATCACTCCAAGCAACGTTTGTAAGTTTTACAATATTACTAAAACAATTCATACTTACTAAATCGTCCCATAGGAGTCTTTTCATGCATATCTGTACGTGCTACAGTAATGTAATCAAGCTAGCGTAGCTAGCTTTAGCGAATATGGTAACACGTTTACAAGTGTCTGTGTTATTATTAATAACTTACAATGGCATTCTTTTTGTATTGTTTCAGTTTCATAACTTCACCAAACATCACCATGGAGTTATTGAGTCTTGAGAACTAGCCTCCACAGCTTGTGGGTCATGACTTTTGCTTTGTTTAAACAGCCATTTTACTGCCGTGTTACAGTCACCGTTCACAAACAATTAAGGTATGTCAATAAACATTTACAAAATCTCAGGTACCGCTATATATCTGTGGCTTATAGTCCAGTGCTGCCAACATATGTGACAATAGTTTTCTCTTCTAAAAGGGTGCAGCTTAAAAACTTGTGCACTCTATAGCCCGAAAAATACAGTATTCTCATTGAGGATACACTTCAGGTACATTAATTTTATATGTACCTCAACTTACAAGTTTGTTGGGATACAAACTAAAACTAAAACATTTGGTTGGTTAGTTGTTTGGTGTTACTTTATTTTGAACATGCAAACAACTACAATGTAATAAATAACCTATTTCCAGTTGTTTCATTACAGCATGTCCGAAAAGGAGTAGGAAGAAGCAGAGATAATTTAATACTACCTCTTTTCGTATTATAGCAGTTGTAACCCATTTGTGTTTTTTTTCTGTTTGTAACACAATGGTGAATAAATGAATAAGTAAATAAATGAATATACAATGAGTAAGTCAATAATTATTAAATACAGAAACAATAATTAAAGTTCTCATGAATAAATAGTTAAGTAATCTATGGTTCACCTATGAGATAAATTAGATTATCAGATGTTTATCATAATTCTTCTTCTTTGTACGTTGTGAACACTGTGTTTGAACTGTTTCATAAACTGAATTATTAGTACTTTCTTTGATTTATTTGCTTAATCCAGTCCATAATTTAATTTCACATACTGATAAGATAAACGTTTAAAGTGTTGTACGTGCATTCAAATGTTGTAAACAAAATTTTTCTCCAAGGTTATATTTCTCCTCTTTTGTTGAGAAGAATTGTTGTACATTCTTTGTACATAATTTAAGCTGTTTACACAAAATCATTGAATTTCAATATTTTTGATTAATTAAATAAAGGGTTTGGGTCCACCATCTAATTGATCTTTTTTTGTAACACAGTTAGTGAAAGAAGTGCCCATCAGTACTTTTGTAAGTATTTCCCCATATTTATACACAAAAACTCAGATATGGTAACACTAGCGGGCAGTAAAGTGATTTTTGATCCAGAACATATTTTGCTTTATTCATTATTGACGTGTTTCTTGCTACTTTATGTTGTATATTTTTTATATGAAATTTCCAGTTCATGTTATTGTCTATTATTACACCCAAAAATGTGATTCATTTTACCTTTTAAATGTATATTCCATCTATTTGTATTTGTGTTTGACTACTGTTACAAAATAGCATTATTTTGGTTTTACTGAGATTCGAAGATTTCAATAAAAGTTGCCTTAATCCAGTTCTCAAACGTTTCAATGTTTGACTTCAGTGATCTATATACAGTATGTAGCTGGTCAATAAATGTTGTGCTTTTTTTCATGACATATTTTAATGGTTAATCATTCTAAAAGATTATCGAGAGGTAATGAAATGTTTTTTACCACTTTGTGGTTGAAGTTTTTCATCACGTACACAGCTACTCCTCCTCAGTTCTTGTTGGTTCTGTTGATATAATTTAGTTCATATCCTTCCAGATCAAAATCAATTTCTTTTTTTATCATCAATCCATGTTTTTGAGATAGCGATCACTATGAAGGGTTAGTTGAATTGTTCTAAAAAATGCTTCATGTTGTTGTAAATTGCATACAAGCTTTTGCTGTTAAAATGAATAACAGCCAGTTTGTTGCTGGTATTAATATTGTATTTGGATCTATAGCTTTCTCCAATTCCAGACTATTATTATCTATGTTGCAGAAGGTTTTCAGTTTCATATTTTCCTGTTCAGCAATCTTTGTTGTTGCTCTATGAATGTGTGGAGGAATGTGCTCCTCGGTACAGATCTTCTTGTTCAGTAATCCCTTGGAGCGTTTCAGTTTTGAAGTTGAATGTCGATGTTTGTTTTCCGTCAGACTCGTAGCGCTGGGAGCTTCAATATTTGTGCAGATCCTTGACATCTGTGGTGCTCGGGTCGCATGACGGCGATACACCGAAGCATAGGGAAGGCTATGCAAAAATTAAACTAAAACTGACAGGCTGCAAAACACAATGGGATGCTGGAACACAGCAAAATCTCACAGCAGGAGGATAAAGCGTCCACATGAATGACTATTCATTCAAAACAAAGTCCCAACAAAGAATGGTAGCTCAGTCTCAACTTAAACAGACCAAATTGCTTACAGAAAACAGGTGCGTGAATCAGTGCTCAGTGAAAGATGTGACGCGGTTACGAAAATACACCAAGACAACAGGAAGCGCCACCAAAATAAGAGCGCAAGACAGGAACTAAAACTACACAGAAAAATACCAAGAAACTCAGGATAAGGCATGATCTGATACAACAGATCATGACAGAATGCCCCCCAACATAACAGATTCCAGACGTTCTTGGGAAAACAACAAAGGGTCCAAAGTCATGGGAGGAAGGAGGGAGGACAAGGCGGCCCAGCCTGTGTCCTTGCAGCCAGCAGGGAAGTGTCAGATGGCGGCGGCGAGTAGATCGTTGCTGCAGCTGGTGAAGAGGACGACCACATTCGTGGCCGACGAGGAGGTGGACGTTAGCGCCTGCGGCGCACCAGCAGCCGTAACAGTCCATGTCCAGGTCCTGGGCATTGCTGCTGATAGCGTGGAGGGCGTCCATGAAACGGCCACACTCTTGGCTGACGAGGGGGCCGCTTGCGGGCGCCTGACGGCCGCCTGTACAGCAGGCAAGCTGGAGGTCGCGGTGGCAACTGCAGGACAGGATGCGACTACCCAGAAGCTGACTCCAGGACAGGATGCGGCGTCTGCAGAGCTGAAGCAGCAGGCAGCTAGGCTGTCAGCATCTGCACAGCTGGAGCAGCAGGCGATTGGGCTGTCGGCATCTACAAACCCACTGGAGTTGCTGGTGGCGTCTGCAAACCCACTGAAGTTGCTGGTGGCATCTGCAAACCCACTGAAGTTGCTGGTGGCATCTGCAAACCCACTGGAGTAGCTGGTGGTGGTGGACGAGCTGAGCATAACACTTAAGGCGGCGGCCAGACTTGGCGGAGCACTGGAGGCGGCGGCCGAGCAGGAGGTGGCGGCTTCACTGGACAAGTAGCTGGCAGTGGAGGTCTCAATGGACGAAGGACAGGAAGTGGCGGTCTTGGTAGACGCAGCTGTCCCTCCACAGTCACACAGCTACAAGCCCTAACCTCCCCTCAGGAAGTGGATACCAGACGCTGTCACTGGTTTGAGGGATAAGCGTTTGACCCTTGACCTAAGAGAGAGAAGAAGCCCAGGGTGGGTGGGCACTGAGAAGCGGGAGAGGGGGGGGCAGGGGGGTGTCAGTACAGGGCATGTACTGTTAATATCGACATCAATTCCCTTTGATTGCAGAAGGTTGACCACTTGTTGCTCAGTTGAAGCAGCGTCCATGTCGTCTGGTTCTCCTCTGTTGTCATCTGCTCTTGCATAGGATCGAGGAGTGATGCTCAGCCCTCCAACGATGATGTCATTCTTTCGTGTAAACTGATCCATCTCCTCTTTGATGTTTTCCAAAACACTGATATTCCCCAGATTGGTGTTATCTTGGTGCAGAGCATGCAACTGTTGGCACACTGCTGCCATCTCCTTTTTGATGTTCTCCACAACACTGCTGTTGTCCCAATGGGTGTTATCTTGCTGCTTGGCATTCAACCCTTGGTGCAATATTGCATTCTCCTCTGCCATCATTTTCATCTCCTGTCTTAGTGCTGTGTTGTCTTCAATCTGACAATGACAATCTTAATTTCTTCAATCCATCATATCATTACGATATTCCTTTCTCTCTCTGACAATGTGTTCTTGGAGATTTTAAACATGTTTTTGTGTACCATTAACATCACCTTGTAGAGTTCCAATTAACACTCTTAAATCCGGGTCCTCTTTGTTTGGCAATTTCGGTATTGCTTCGTTGACTTCGTCTTATCATGCTCATGGTTGCTTGGCAACCAAGTGAAGCCGTTGGTGTTGTTAGCTTTGGCATAGAGTGGCGCTTCTAACATGTTTTTTCCACGTAACTTGCATGGGGTTGAGCTGTGTCAACCTGTCTTAAAGTTAAAGTTAAAGTACCAATGATTGTCACGCACACACTAGGTGTGGTGAAATTATCCGTCTGCATTTGACCCATCCCCTTGTTCCACACCCTGGGAGGTGAGGGGAGCAGTGAGCAGCAGCGGTGGCTGCGCTCGGGAATCATTTTGTTGATTTAACCCCCCCAATTCCAGCCCTTGATGCTGGATTGTGTCCTTGAGCAAGACACTTCACCCTTGCTCCTGATGGGTCCTGGTTAGCGCTTTGCATGGCAGCTCCCGCCATCAGTGTGTGAATGTGTGTGTGAATGTGGAAATAGTGTCAAAGCGCTTTGAGTTCCTTAAAAAAGGTAGAAAAGCGCTATACAAGTATAACCCATTTACCATTTATTTTTTATTCTGGTTCTGAGATGCTGAGGGAGGTAATGGGTCCCATTTTTATAGTCATTGGTATGACTCGGCCGGGGTTTGAACTCACGACCTACCGATCTCAGATCTAAGCACAAGGCCACTGAGCAGGCTTGGAGGTCACTTGTGTGGTCACAAATGCTTAAAATGTGTCCAACTCTCCCAGTTTTGTTGATTAGCTTCGAGTTGCTAGGCAACGGCTTTGCGCTAGCTTTTAGCTAGCTAGCTAGCCCTTGGCTTTCGGCATCTTCGCTTTGCTTGCTGTAGAAAATCTGTGTCTCCCGTCGGGCAGAGTTCAAGTTGAATATGTTAGCAAGCTATTGTAGTAGAATTTCTGACCTTTTGACCTATATTTCTTGTCTTTTAAGAATGTCCGCTCATTTTCAATTCTCTTCTATTTTGTGCCATTGAATGGACCAGTTGTGGGACAAAGGTGAATATGGAGTTATGCCAACCTGTCTACAAAATGTTTAGATTTTCCAAATATGACTAAGAGATACAAGGTTGTTTTGGAACAGACAAAACCAAAACAAAACAATCATGACGCACTAGATAAAAAACAATGACGCACAAGAGACATAAAAAATGGCAGAAGACCGGAACTCGACAGTGATTTTGGCTTGTGTGTGTCTTGTTTGCTCCGGAGTAACATGTGGTCTGTCTGCACGGCCAACTTAATTCAACCTGCACTTCTGATAATGGGTAAATAAATTTGTTGTACTAAACTACTTTTGTTGCCTGTTTAAGCTTCGGACAATCCACTACACAAATTGGCGTCACGAACAGGATGGTTTAGAAGCTACAGGTCGACAGCCGCTCCCGCTCTCTCTGTCAGGCAGACAGTGTGTTGCACGCGCGCATCACAAGGTAAGCAGTTTGCTTAAAGTGTATACATTTTCTGCCTGGAGAGAGCCGGATCGATAAGACTAATTGCTGAATCTATTTTTGATAAAAGATAGGTTTAGTCAGGTTCTCCAAAAACAACCTGGAATGGGGTAAATTATGGTTGGATTGAGTTGTTTTATATGTGATCATTTGTCTGTGTGTTTGTTGAAAACTTGTGATTTCTTGTTTTTAACATAAGGGGATTGTTATTAGAATTTTGGTGGTTTGGAGTGTAGAAGCACAGGCGATGTGAGACGAAAAATTTCTTTTAACCTCTTCACCCTCTGTCGTTGTTGGCAGAGGATGCTTCTTGCTGCAAGTGCATCAGATTAGTCAGAGTTGGATACAGCTAAATTATAGGCAAGATTTGCTAACTGGTGTGACATTTGGCCCATATAAATTGATGACGTCTATGAAGGTGCGACATATCTGTTTATGTGGAAACTGCAGCGGTGGGAAAAGCCTCTTATAGGTGACCGCTCATTGACTCCGGTAAAGGAGATCAACTGAGCGGATAGCTGTCACAACGAATTTGGAAATTTGCTGCAAATAGATAGGTATTGATCGGGCTGCATATGGTAGAGCTTTGGTGAAACTTGGTGAAACTGTATGGACTGACCAGACACGAGTCTGTAGGATTGCTGGGTGATTTCCAGTGGTTCTACTGGGCGTTAGGCCAGGTTTTTCCGTGTTGGTCAGGGATAACGCAAGTGCTGCTCCAATGAAACGGGTTAATCGCCGTTTTATGAGCAATGATGGAACCTGGTTTTTGTGATATGAGACGGCCGATTCCACAAAAGCACGCGTGCATTAGTTGTTTATATTTGTCCGGACAATGGGGTGGTATGGTAATTTAACAATGTGTGTGTATAATGATGAGTGCTGAAATGTGTGTGTATTGAGTGAGTCAGTTTATGTTGGTACATTTAGATATATGCGTAATTTAATAACTTTTGTGTAGCACCTGGTTTCTTATCTGGTTTAATTCCCCCCTTCCTTTTCCTCCCCCCCTCTGCCAACCTCCCTTCACGCTTTTTCTCACAGCCCCGCTATCTGTAAAAGTTGGGAAATTGTCTAAAATGTGTATGCCTGTGAGAAAATAGACAAAGTTATGTACAGAAAACACATGAGTGAATGATCCATCCATATAATTATTTTCTTCAGCTTGTCAAGAGGTTGGATCGCGGAGGCAGCAGCCTAAGCAGGGAAGCTCCCCCTCTTTGGCGCTGCGAGCGAATTCCAGTCATTTGAATTTGTTTTTAACTATACTGGTGATTGTGACTGTGCGATATTACAGTTGTTTTACACACTGAGATTTTGAGTACGGGAAAAAAGGCTCTTGTTCGCTGGTAAATTCTCTGTGTGTGAGTGACTGTGTGACGCATATAAAAAAAAAAAAGAAAAAAAAAAGGAGTCTCAGCTGGGAGACATTTTGAGATAAGTGTGTCAGAAGTGTGAGTGACAGCTGCGTGAGGCGTGGGCCGAAGAGGTGTGACACTGTTAGCATAGCATTGAGCTAGGATAGCATTGAGTTAGCATAGCATTGAGCTAGGTTAGCATTAAGCTAGGTTAGCATTGAGTTAGCATAGCATTGGATTAGATTAGCATTGAGCTAGTTTAAAAAAAAAAAAAAAAAAAAAAAAAAAAATATATATATATATATATATATATATATATATATATATATATATATATATATATATATATATATATATATATATATATATATATATATATATATATATATATATATATATATATATATATAGTGGACAGCTGTACTCAAATCTGAAGAGAAGGCTGACAAGTTGGTTTTGATAATAGGAAAAATAAAATATACTGTATATGAATAAATAAACATTTAAATATCAATACATACATTTGGACTGGGACATTGAAGCATTGTTAAATTCATTAGTCATTAATTACGTGTGTAATATACTGTATTGAACAGCCTGGTTGCTTATCTGATCCATCCAGTTCCTGTGTGGAAGTTGAGACAAAAACACACACACATGCACATCATAGAGTAGGACACATTGTAACTTTGAATTAATAGTTATACAACAAATAAATTAATAATATTGAATTTAAATTTGATAAAAATAAATTGATTATACATTGACATTTTAATTTTTTTAGGAATAAACACACAATAAAATAAAAGTTACATTTATATTGTAAAAACATCTAAGGGCATCTGTGCAAACTGTGAAACATAGAGTCTGAAGAAGTACAGATAAGAGTCGCCAACACTCAGCGCCATAGTCAAAACAAAACGTAGAGAAGCGTTAAACAAATTCTAATCAGAAGGAAGACAGACCAAAAAATGAGAACTTAAGTAAACGGACAGCAAGTAAACCAGAAATAATAATGTAAATAAATAACAAAGAAAGCAAATTTCTATGTGACATTGGTGCATGTAGAATTACAAGTAGAGAATAAAACAAAATGGAAACAACTGTCTGCAAGATGAGCATGACGTCATGAATTGTGCTCGGGTTGACAATAGATAGATAGATGAACAGATAACACGTTATTGATTCCTTCAGGAGAGTTCCCTCAGGAAGAAGAAGTAAAAAGTAAACAGTAACTAATAAGGGTATAAATGGAAACAAAATAGAAAAATATTACAACGAGAATAAAAAGAGAACAGTAAAATAAGAATATAATAAGAGAAACTAGGCATTAACGACAATGATATAAAAAAGTATTGTACTGTTATTGTTTAGCGACAATTCAAAATCCTTTATAAATATAATTATATATAAGAATAATTCTTCAACAAAATAAATATTTAGAATTAAGTTCACGAGCCCAGATGGATCTCTATTACAATATCCAAAGAAGGTGGATGATTGATTATATGTATAGAAATCTTTATTATAATTTAATCACTTGTTTAATTTTTAAAACGTTTTAGTTATTCTTATATTTTTTTGTCCAAATAAGTCAAGTAAGACCACAACAAATGAGCAATATGGTGCACTGTTATACAATTTAATAAATCAGAAAATGATGACATTATGCTGTATTTTATTTTTTTAATTTTACTGGGAAAAAAAAAAGGGTTGAAAACCACTGCCCTAAATCATATCTAAAGCTAAAATTATTTTATAAGACTGATTATTTTGGATTATTGTGTTTGTATTGTGAGAGAAGGGGAGAAAGTGAGAGAGAGAGGAAGAGAGAGCAGGTGAAAAAACAGATTGAGGTAGAAGAGGATGGTTTGAGAAAATATGGGAAAAGGATGTTTATAACCTTATGTTATGTGAATGGTTTCTAGGAGAACAGAAAATAGAAACATTGTGTGAAGTGTAAGGAAGAGATGGATACAGGATGTTGTTTGTAAAGGAAAACGAAAGTGAAGAAAAGATGAGAAAGTGACAAATGAAGGTATTCGTAAATGGTATGCTGTTGATTGTGGTTAGCTGCAAGTTTGCTTATTTGTTTGTTTGTTTAGTTGTTTGAGTGAAATGGGAAGAAATCAATAGGAATAATTACATGCAAAATGGAATAAAACTATGAGTGCGATAGATAATGAATGAATAAATGAAATAAGTTCATTTTGGTCATATAATCAACCATCAACCAATTTGTGTGAGCAGTTTAACAGTAAATTAGACATATTAACAATCATACACATTTACACACAGAAAAGAAAAGAAAAAGAATGACCGAAAAAAGAATAGGCGGAAGCCAAAGCTTATATTGCCCTATGATATACATTTACTGAACATTAAATTACCTGGAACATCAACGTTAAAAGATGAAAGTAATTGTTACTATATTTTATAAATGTTCAAAAAACTTTACTTTTCAAGGGTCTCCAAAACCATAAAAAAAAACTACATGTGTTCAGCTCATCACTGAGGATGGTCCATCATTTAACTCCTAAAACTGAAATACATTTGTGTTTTTATTTTTATTTTACTTGACCTATTTCAAAAATCAATATCCCCCGTAAATGATAGTTTTCTCCTCTAATGTAAATAAGCTAAGAATACAAACTGGAAGGCTGTTGTTCTTTACTCGGAAACATAATTGCCATTGTTTTAAAATTAAATTATCTGAACATTTAACACATTATGACTTATAAAATGGATTGGTATGATCATAATAATAATGCTTTGTGTAATATTGAAATGAGCCTTTTAAGTTTAAGTATTGGGTCTAATTTTCTTCTATAAACATTTCCCCAAACTTCAAAACAATATTACATATGGAAAAATAAATGAATAATATAACATGTGCAGACATTTCTTATTCAGCATGTGTTTTACTTTATACCGAATAGCAATGGATTTGGATATTTTTCTTTAATATGTTCAATATGTGGCTTCCAACATATTTATGATCAATTATTATTCTGAAGAAGTTAGTTCATATACTCTGTCAAGTTACTCTTTCTGGTAAAGATTTAGTCTTATTAATTTCTACATATTGAGATCTATTACTTAAAATAACTACTTAACCACTGTTGTGAAACACTTTCTAATTTATGGGAGTATTGGGATAGGATTGAGGAAGATGTCTGCTGTGGTGGTGGTTAGTTTGGAAATCAATTTAATAAAAGTAAGTTTAAGTCAGGTAACTTTAAAGTGCAGTCTGACATTTTTAGTTTGGAGTCATTTATATTTTTATTTAGACATTGCAGTACACCATACTTCTGGATGTTGAGCTAGAAGAGGATAATGGCATGACAGAATAAAGTTAGAGTTAAAGTTGGGGTGCCGGTGATTGTCACACACACACTGGGTGTGGTGGAATTTGTCCTCTGCATTTGGCCCATCCCAGTGATCGCCCCTGGGAGGTGGGGGGAGCAGTGGGCAGCAGCGGTGCCGCGCCCGGGAATCATTTTTGGTGATTTGGCTCCCAAATTTTTTATAGTCTTTGGTATGACTCGACCGGGGTTTTGAACTTGCGACCTGCCGATCTCAGGGCGGACACTCTAACCACTAGGCCACTGAGATGAAGGAGGCAAACCAAATCTCAACAGCTGTCAGTTAGCTATAGATTTTGAGAGTATAATGCGAATAACTATAACTTTACAACTGTTTGGTGTGAATAGTGTTGAATAATAATTACAAATAACAGCCTACATTAATAATTAGAATAAGAGCCGATATGTAAAGTGTTAAAAAGAGGAGAAGTGTGATTAGGCCTGGCGCTTAGAGCATGGCCTTGTGTGTTTGTTGTGACTAGGTTGGATAACCAGTCGGAGACAGGCAAGGCAAGGCGGGGCAGCTTTGTTTGTGTGGCGTTTTTCATGCAACAAAGTGAAATGAAAGAAAATAAAAGCAAAATTAAAATGCAGACAATAAAAATAAACACAGTGCGGACGTTAAAAGATTAAAAGATTTAGCTGAAAGATAAGGAGAAACGTGAATAAAAACATTCTTTTGTTTTGGAGAATATCACGCACAGCGGGAGGTCAGAGTGCAAGCATGACAGCTTGCTCGCGGCTACTGATAGACAAATGATAGTTTAAATTAACTTATAGATAATCTTTAAGTGAATTAAAAGGGTACTTAAATACACATGAAGTAGTACGTATAATCTTTGAATTAAGGTTATTGATTAGCAATTAATGGGATAGTTAAGACTGTAATTTTAAAACGTGATATGCAAAATTGAACTAACCGAGAGGATATGAAAACGATGGGTGTA
This sequence comes from Entelurus aequoreus, assembly GCF_033978785.1. Classification (NCBI taxonomy): domain Eukaryota; kingdom Metazoa; phylum Chordata; class Actinopteri; order Syngnathiformes; family Syngnathidae; genus Entelurus; species Entelurus aequoreus. Next base: position 18,037,440 of record NC_084734.1, read on the forward strand.
CATGTTTTGAGTTCCAGATTCTGGAGGAAAAAACCTCAACAAAACGTAAAACCATAGAGACGGATTTTTTTGGTAGCCACGGTTGTGCTAGGTCAAGCGAGGGTGGAAAGGATATGCAGCACGGGGACTGCCAACTTCTCTGAACAAGACAAGCTCCAAAGTTGTAGCCAGAACATGCTCACAAAAAATACAGGTGTGAGAGCAGGACGAACAGCAGGATACAAACAGACCCCTGCTGGACATAAGTGTCAACGGACAATGTTCAACACAATCTTTGAAGCATTCCTTTGTGGTCAACCTGCACACACCTTGTAATGACCTGCTTACGAACTGTGCCCTGACAATTCAATACCGCACAGAAGGAACTTCCTGACGTTGCCTGACAGCACGACATCAGCTGACAACTACTGGGGACGCCTCCCAGGAAGGAATGGAGGACGGGGACTGCTCCAGCTGTCCTAGCACTGGCTGACTGAGGTGCGTCCGTGTGCCCTGCCACCCAAACCGCCAAAGTGTATGATCACCAATTAGACGACTCATAATAGGAGCCTTTTGACTCTTATATATGGTGGAACTCAAGGTATGGCCGCTCATGTGAACTATCCTTACAACAATTAGAATGGTATAAGATGGACAACTAATGACCCACACTGTTCCTTTGCTCTCTGTCCTGCCTACGAAACCAAAAATTTAGGTCAAATGATAAAACAGGGCGTAGCTGCCGCTGATAGGACCGATACGCAAATACCACATTTTTTATTATTTTGGTTGTCTGTTAAAAACATAGCTATTGGCTGCAATTTGGACACTCCTGCTGTAGGCTACAAGGAGCTAGCAGCTACACAACAGCTGAGCTAAAATAACAAATTTAAGCATATCAAATAATTATAGTTGCTTATTACATACACAAAGTCGCTTAGAGACAGAAGTCTGTAGAAAGTATTCAGTAACAAACGTGTCCGCATTATTAAACTTTCTACCACAGGAAACATACTGAACAAATACAGCAGTTACTGTCAGACTCTAATCCGGATTACCTTGTCTATCAGAGACATGGTTAAAACCCACAACACCTTTCATTCTAATTAATGTACCGGGGGACAAGAATACAGAAAAGACAGATCGAGTGACAAAGGGGGGAGGAATTATGATTTATGAAAGAGAAAACATTAAAAGTAGATCAATTTGAGTATGTTAAAATTTAATTTAATTTAATTTTCCTCAGAAATGTATTTCAAGGTAATTGTAGTATACCGACCAACCACAGATAAAGACATTTTTCTTGATTCATTTTCAGACATCCTCAAATAGCATAGTATGAAAGAAGTAACGTCATGGGGGACGTTAATCTGGACTGGTTAAATAAGACGCGAAGAAAGAAACTTAAGGATATTATAAACGGCTTCTACATGATACAAATGATAAGCAGCCCTACTAAAATTACAATTGGATGACAAAAATCAAAGAGATCATCTGTAAATACACTAATATAAAACCAGAAAGAAGAGTGCTAAAATAAAACAATTTGGATTCTAATAAAGACATCGGGACTCAGCTCTCAAAAGAGCAATTAAAATAGGTCTAAATACAGATCGTATGATTTTAAAAGTTTGGAGGAACAAAGTTACAATGTTTATGCGGAAGTCTAAGGCTGACTTTCCCTTAGAATTAATCAAAGCTGCAAAAGGGAACATTAGAAAATTATGGAAAACCAGATACAAACTTACGGAAAGAGAGCAAACAAGAAACAACACTATAACATTAAATATCAATGGCGCTACTATCGCAGACAGTCTGGACATAAGTAATAATTTTAATGAACATTTCATCCGGTCTGTACAAACCCTGAATAAAAAATCCCTCAAAATCAGTGCAAATAATTGTCATTTATTCAGGATGGACTAATTTTAGAATTAACAAATGAAACAAAGTTAAACAAAATCTTCACTGCATTATCAGACTCACGATCTAGAGATATATATATGGGTTGGACACTATCTTCCTAAAAACATATAAGGATTGTATTATTGCTCGTATAACAACGATTGATAAATAAATCAATAACGGAAAACACTTTCCCTACCACGTCGAGAAACTGCTACTATAATTAAATCCATAAAGCAGGAAATAAAGAAGACCAGAACAATGTACAGACCAATTAGCCTTCTCCCCGTTATAACAAAAGGAATAGAAAATGTGAAGTTAAAAAGTGGCTTTGGAGCAATCAAGGCTGCTCAGACGGTCACTAAGATGGGCATTATGTTGACACATCAACTTAATGTGTAGTATATTTATCCATGAGAGCATTTTTGTTGTAAATTGTGAGGTATGGCTGTTAAAAGCTTGGTTGTTGTTATGAATGATGACAGATGGGAACAAGAGCATGTATTGTCTTTGTGTGATGATGTAAATAAGGTGTGGTTGTATTGTATGTTAAGTATGTGTCCATAAAGGGGCATTTGGTGACTTTTCTTAAAATTGATTACATGCTACAGTATGATTATTTTTGATTAATTATTGATTATCATGAATGCATATATTTATTATGATTAATTAGTGTCATAATTCTATTGCTTGATTTGTGGATCCCTTTAATTTAGGTAGCTAGGGACTACAGATGGAAAGTAGCTATTTAGATATAATCTGGTACAGAACATATCTGTTTCTGAACTTAATGTTTCTGTGCATTGTCCCATCATAGATAGACTAAATTAAATACAACTATTTAGTGAATTATTGATGCCACAATAATTCACTAGGTGTTGTAAAATATCAAAGTACTATTGCAAAAGCGAACAGTGACCTCAAACATGACCTGTCCTCCGCCTCTGTTCTTGCTGCACTTGACTATCAGCTGCCTTTTCTTTTTCTTGGATGTTTCTGAAACTACTACTACTACCACTACTACTATTACTATTACTATTACTACGACTAACACTGTCCCTGTGAGAGGGACAGAGGGGGGAGGTGAGTTTGGATTGGGTCAAGTTTGAGCGTGTTGAGGTTTTATTTAATTGATATGATCAATCCGGTACAAGGATAAAGGAACGTAATGATTTAGATTGACAATTGCAGTGGTTGGCGGAAGCAACCCCAACCTCAAAGGAGGGTGCCAATTCAGTAATTAAATGTTTTGTGAATTATCTAATATCCCGACATGGTTTCCCCAAAAAGATTAGGTCAAACAACGGCACCTAATTTAAGAAAACAGGTTAATCTTCTTCAGTCACAAGATCAGCACTTGTCAGGACCAGCAGCTTCCTAGGAAGGTGGAAAGACCATGAGACCAAAATGGTAAGTTTGCAAAATGTAGAATTTGTGTGCCAGTTCCTCTGTGCAGATTTGAGGATGAAAGAAGCCACCCCAGATTCCCTTGCACTCGCTAAGAGGGGCACGGTCAAAGCCGATCCAGGACCAACACCCGATACCTGACTGGAAGGAACCGAGAGGAGAGACAACACCTTGCCAGCAATGACTAAACAATTTGAACTCCTTGCCCTGTAGCTTGAATTCTCACATGGCCAACCTCTCGCAATTGTAGGCTGTTATAGACCTCCCTCTGCCTCCACTGAAGCCCTTGCCTCGCTTGAATCCTTTATGAGTGGGTTAAATGCTAGTGAACTTCTCTTGGTTGGTGATTTAAATTTTGACTGGTTGACTTCCTCTTCTGATAACCTTAAAGCTGTATGCAACTCACTAAACTTAACTCAATTAATCACTTCCCCAACTCGACCCAATACTAAAAACTCCTCAAAATCATCTTTACTTGATCTAATTCTAACCAACGCTCCCCATAAGTACACTGGCACTGGGGTGTTTGCCAATGATTTGAGTGACCATTGTACAATTGCAACTGTAAGAAACTGCAAGCTACCAAAATCAAAACCCACTATTACATGCAAAAGAAATATTAAAAACTTTTGCCTCCCAGCTTTTATATACAATTTAGCTGCCTTTCAGTGGAACAGAGTTGCTTTAATTGATGATATTGAGATAGCGTTGAAATACTTTTATAATGAATTTCAACGTATAGTCAATAAACATGCTCCCTTTCGAAAACTTAGAGTTAAAGGTCGAAATTATCCCTGGTTTTCCTCTGCAATTGGAAACCTTCTCAAAGAGAGAGACGTTGCTTGGGCCAGGGCTCGAAAAACAAAGACAGAGGCTGACTGGCTTAGCTTTCGCCATCTTAGAAATAAATGTACTTCGCTTGTTAAGAGGGCCAAGTCTGATTTTTACCTGCATGAATGCAAAAAACATATAAATGATCCCAAAAAGTTTTGGCAAACCATAAAAGCTTCTTTAAATCATGTGACAACAAATGACTTTCCAAGTCCTTTAATTACTCAATCTGGTACTTTGTCTGATAAGACAACTATATCAAATTGTTTTAATGAGTATTTTGTTTCTGCCGGATCCTTGTTTGAGTCGTTGAATCCCCAATTGTCAAATGTTGGTTTAACTAATGTTAATATACCAAATACACCACAGGCTGTAAATAGACGCAGCACCTGCACTTTTGAGTTCACACCTGTATCAATATCCGAGGTAAACAGTGCACTAAAGAGCCTGGACACAACTAAAGCAGCAGGACCTGACCAAATTGAACCCTTTTTCTTAAAATTGGCTGCTGATTTTGTTGCTGAGCCTCTCTCGCATATTTTTAACCTAAGTCTAACAAGTAAAAGCATTCCAAAAATCTGGAAATCGGCCTTTGTTCTTCCCCTGCTAAAAGGGGGTGAACCCACAAATATAAATAATTACAGACCAATTTCTAAATTATGCATTTTGGCAAAATTGTTTGAGAAGATCATCAGTAACCAGCTAGAGGATTTTTTAGAATCAAACAATATTATATCTCCATTTCAATCTGGTTTTAGAAAACAGCATAGCACTATTACAGCTGCTCTTAAGGTCTTCAATGATTTAATCGAGGCTGTAGACGGCAAGAAATATTGTGTCGCCCTATTTATTGATTTGTCAAAAGCATTTGACACAGTAGACCACAGTCTGTTAATTCAAGCCCTTCATCACGTTGGATTATCTAAAAATGCAGCTGCTTGGTTCACAGACTATCTCTCCAGCAGAACACAATGTGTACAGGTGGCTGGGACCACCTCTTCATTACTGGACATTACCAAAGGCGTTCCACAAGGCTCAGTGCTGGGGCCCATTTTATTTTCTATCTACATAAATAATCTTTGTAATAATTTGTCAAATGCAATGTACCATTTTTATGCAGACGACACCATTATTTATTGCTGTTCAACCTCCATCACTCAGGCTTTTGAGTTTTTACAAGCTGCTTTTGATGTCATCCAGGCTCGCTTATTTGATCTTAAATTGGTTTTAAATACAGATAAAAGCAAGGTAATGGTTTTCTCTCATTCAAGGGTGCTACTGGAAAATATTCCAAATATTGTAACATCAAATGGAAACCCTATAGAGCAGGTCTTAAATTACAAGTACTTGGGTTTTACTCTTGATCAGGAGCTTTCATTTAAAGCCCATATTAACAACTTGGTCTCTAAGCTTAGGGTAAAGCTTGGTTTCTTTTTTAGAAATAAAAACTGCTTCTCTCTTAAAGTCAGAAAGAAATTGGTGACAGCAACTATCTTGCCTGTAATTGATTATGGAGACGTGCTTTATTTTAGTGCTTCATCTAAATGCCTCCAGTCATTGGACACTGTTTTTCATTCAGCACTAAGATTTGTTACTGGCTGTCGTAGTCTCACCCACCATTGTCAACTGTATATGAAGTCAGACTTATCTTCATTGAGTGCACGCAGATACACACATTGGCTGACTATCATTTATAAGGCTCTTTTAGGTTTAATACCTCCATACTTGTGTACTCTGTTACAAAGAAAAAGCAGCTCTTACGCATTACGTTCTAACAATTTGTATGTTTTAACTGTTCCTCATGTACGGACTGAATTTGGCAAAAGAGCTTTTGGCATTGCTGCCCCTATGGCATGGAATGCATTGCAGACTAAACTGAAACTTACAGAACTACTTCCATTTGGAGCCTTCCGTTCTGTCCTGATGGACAAACAGCGAGAGACGTTTGCACAGTGCCTGTGTTTTTAAAGATGTAAATCTCTGTTGTTTTACAGTTCTCTTATGTATTTTAAAATGTATGTCTTAATGTATTATTTTTGAAACTGCTCTGTGACATGTGCTGTTGACCTCTTGGCCAGGTCACCCTTGTGAAAGAGATCTTGATCTCAATGGGTTTTCTTATCTGGTTAAATAAAATGACGAGAACGACTAAGGTTGCCAGCCAATATGTGTCCGTCGGGACTCCAGCAGCTGTGGAAGGAGGCCCGGAAGCAAGCCGAGGGCCTGGACCAAAGCCCCACGCCCCATACTCTGCCCCAGCCTTCCCCAAAGCCCCCACAGCTCCAACTCTACCTGAGTTTTCCCCAAAGCGGCCAGCGCGCACATGCCATTGCACAGTCTGCCCAATGGACTGAACCACACCCCAAGAAGAGACAGAGACAGACTGTTTGAGTGGATCTCTTTCTTCACCAAGGCAGCCAAAAGCCCAACGAGGTGTCGGCAGGCCACCAGCCTGAGGCACCACCGAGCCATCTATATGAGCACTAATCGAACATGGACTCATACGAAATTCAGTTGTGTGTTCAAAATCAATTGATAATTAACAATATTGGTAACTACATTCATTGCAAATGCCGGGAAAAATATTTTTGCAAATGTCTTACAGTCATAAGTCTATATACATTCATCTATTTATGTTCAATGATGTTCATGATCAAAGTATTTGTTATTCCTTTACTAAATCAAAGGGTAGGCCACTAATTGTGTTCTGTGAGATGGTTTTACTGCAGGCTGGTAACAGCGATCGCTCTGAAGGAGGGTCATAGACGGAATTTTTGCCTCGTATAAAAACATTGAGGTTTTTGCCTCTATCTGTGGTAGAGATTTAACTTAGTGGTCTACATCAGAAATTGTTTTGGTCCAGGGTCTTAAGACCCTGGAAGGCGGGTATGTAGTAGAATTTCTGACCTTTTGACCTATATTTCTTGTCTTTTAAGAATGTCCGCTCATTTTCAATTCTCTTCTATTTTGTGCCATTGAATGGACCAGTTGTGGGACAAAGGTGAATATGGAGTTATGCCAACCTGTCTACAGAATGTTTAGATTTTCCAAATATGACTAAGAGATACAAGGTTGTTTTGGAACAGACAAAACCAAAACAAAACAATTATGACGCACTAGATAAAAAACAATGACGCACAAGAGACATATAAAAAATGGCAGAAGACCGGAACTCTACAGTGATTTTGGCTTGTGTGTGTCTTGTTTGCTCCGGAGTAACATGTGGTCTGTCTGCACGGCCAACTTAATTCAACCTGCACTTCTGATAATGGGTAAATAAATTTGTTGTACTAAACTACTTTTGTTGCCTGTTTAAGCTTCGGACAATCCCCTACACTATCCTGTAGCTGTGATTACAATCAGTGGTCGAGAAAATTCTGTTTTTAGTCAAAAGTGTGGTTTCGAGAGCACAGTTCTTCCTGTTTGCGTCCTCTCCCGGAAACAGGGAGAAGGCACTGCAATGTTGGTATTAAGAAGTAATGAGTGTTTTTAAATTTAGAAGTAATGTGTGTTTTTACATTTATTAGTTGTCATTTGAAAATATTGTATTTATTGTTGACTTAATAGCAGTTTGTTAGGTTTCATTTTAAAATTCATGCTAGCTAACAGATGTATGCAAGTATGTTACGTAAACATCACTAATGGATGCTGGACAATGAGTTCACAGTTTGGGCTGTCAGCTCATTGGCCAGCGCTGCGCCACTTAACTGTCAATCAGTGAGGCTTTGCGAGTGTGTGTCACATTTAGACAAAGACTAAGCACTTTTATGTTTGTCATTTTCTTCTCTTACTTTACCCAAAATCAAACAAACTGTGACAACGTTGTATTTTTACACCGTTCCTACTTCCTTTTCCAATGAACCATTTGTGCGCTTCAATTAGCTTAGCTCGTCGCTTCAAGCCACAACTTTTTCATGCATCTTTGATTTCACTTTTACATGTACAGTTGCCATGGAGATCGCCGACACACGGATTCAGGTTTAGCCCCTAGATGAGCCGATAAGGCAACAATAAAGCAAAGAGAGAGGAAGCATTAAGCCAAAGCTCGTTACCGTTAATAGCCTGCAGGTAAAAAATGCTAATGAGGCACTTTTCTCCTTATTTTTATTGTGAGGGAATTCCTTTTAATGTGGAACTAACACATTTTTATGGGGCTTTGTTTTATATGTGATACAGAGCAATGGCTCAGTAAACAAGTTGCTGATGGATCCATGTAACAGCTGCTGCAGCTGCATGGATTGTGGGTACCCCGTAATAACTAGGTCAAGGTTAATAAGCTCTTCAGCACAACACACACACGCCTGCACACACCCACACACACACACACACGCACACGCACACGCACACGCACACGCACACAGGGCTCAGGTCATAAAAGAAAGTCGTGCAGAACACACTTTCACTGAATGCCTGCACTTTGATTGGACGCCATTTTAATTGATGAAGGTGCAGCTAATTAGCAGTGCGGGTGGTGATGGGGGCTCATATTACGACAGCTGTGTTGCTCCCACACACTGGGAATGTTCAAAACCAAAGAAAAGAGCGACGCAACCAAACAATCACACTTACATTATTTCATTGATCATATTGACTTATAGAGCGGCAAAGGCTGTTGATTTACTTAAAGGCCTACTGAAACCCACTACTACCGACCACGCAGTCTGATAGTTTATATATCAATGATGAAATCTTAACATTATAACACATGCCAATACGGCCGGGTTAACTTATAAAGTGACATTTTAAATTTGCCGCTAAACTTCCGGTTCGAAACGCCTCTGAGGATGACGTATGCGCGTGACGTAGCCCGACGAACACGGGTATGCCTTCCACATTGAAGCCGATACGAAAACGCTCTGTTTTCATTTCATAATTCCACAGTATTCTGGACATCTGTGTTCGTGAATCTGTTTCAATCATGTTCATTGCATTATGGAGAAGGAAGCCAAGCAAGCAAAGAAGAAAGTTGTCGGTGCGAAATGGACGTATTTTTCGAACGTAGTCAGCCACAACAGTACACAGCCGGCGCTTCTTTGTTTACATTCCCGAAAGATGCAGTCAAGATGGAAGAACTCGGATAACAGAGACTCTAACCAGGAGGACTTTTGATTTGGATACACAGACGCCTGTAGAGAACTGGGACAACACAGACTCTTACCAGGATTACTTTGATTTGGATGACAAAGACGCAGACGTGCTACTGTGAGTATGCAGCTTTGGCTTTTTTTTGCGTATGTACGTAACTTTTTTAAAATATATAAGCTTTATGAACCTTGGGTTAGGTGAACGGTCTTTTGGGCTGAGTGATTGTGTGTGTTGATCATGTGTTTGAATTGTATTGGCGTGTTCTATGGAGCTAGGAGCTAGCAGAGGAGCTAGGAGCTAGCATAACACGTACCGTACCGTAAGTGCGCGTCACGTACGTAACTTTTTAAAAATATATAAGCTTTATGAACCTTGGGTTAGGTGAACGGTCTTTTGGGCTGAGTGATTGTGTGTGTTGATCGGGTGTTTGAATTGTATTGGCGTGTTCTATGGAGCTAGGAGCTAGCAGAGGAGCTAGGAGCTAGCATAACAAACACGCAGGTGTTATTATGCAGGATTAATTTGTGGCATATTAAATATAAGCCTGGTTGTGTTGTGGCTAATAGAGTATATATATGTCTTGTGTTTATTTACTGTTGTAGTCATTCCCAGCTGAATATCAGGTACCGTGAGTATGCAGCCTTGGCTGCTAAACATTCGATAACTTGACCGTATGTGCGCGTCACGTACGTAACTTTTTAAAAATATATAAGCTTTATGAACCTTGGGTTAGGTAAACGGTCTTTTGGGCTGAGTGATTGTGTGTGTTGATCAGGTGTTTGAATTGTATTGGCGTGTTCTATGGAGCTAGGAGCTAGCAGAGGAGCTAGGAGCTAGCATAACAAACACGCAGGTGTTTTTATGCAGGATTAATTTGTGGCATATTAAATATAAGCCTGGTTGTGTTGTGGCTAATAGAGTATATATATGTCTTGTGTTTATTTACTGTTGTAGTCATTCCCAGCTGAATATCAGGTCACCCCCGGCTCTCACAGCATCTTCCCTATCTGAATAGCTTCAACTCCCCACTAGTCCTTCACTTGCACTTTACTCATCCACAAATCTTTCATCCTCGCTCAAATTAATGGGGAAATTGTCGCTTTCTCGGTCCGAATCTCTCTCACTTCATGCGGCCATCATTGTAAACAATAGGGAACTTTGCGTATATGTTCAACTGACTACGTCACGCTACTTCCGGTAGGTGCAAGCCTTTTTTTATCAGATACCAAAAGTTGCAATCTTTATCGTCGTTGTTCTATACTAAATCCTTTCAGCAAAAATATGGCAATATCGCGAAATGATCAAGTATGACACATAGAATAGATCTGCTATCCCCGTTTAAATAAAAAAAATTCATTTCAGTAGGCCTTTAACTGCAGGTGTTTGGCCTTGAGTTGTACACAACACATTTGTATTAATATTACAAATATTTGAGCAGTTAATTTTTTTAATTGTATGATGAAATAATTTTTCATAATGTGAGGCACTAGCGGTAGAAAAATGGATGGATGAAAAAATAGATGCCATGTTTGCTCTAAGTCCCCAGGAGGAGTTTTTCTAACTTCATGGTTCTTAGCCCTTTTTGATGAGTCCTGTCATTCAAATACGTCTCAACCAAATTTTGCAACCGCTGGAAAGGGATGGGTTTTTATGCAAATGTATAGGGGACATTATTCAGTACAAATTTTAGGGGTGTTCTGGACTGATTACATATTTTCCTTCATGCTCGTTAAGGCCTTCAAAAAATGTGAGAAAAAGTGAACAGATATGATAAAACTTGGGGTTTCAGTAACTTAGGAGTGTCCTGATACATTTTTTTACTTTTAATACGATATCAATATAGGAGCCTTAATTATGGCCAATGCTGATATTGATCAGATACGATATCAGAAGCAATACATTATTATTTAGTAGAATGGAATGTTAAAAAAGGTTTGATCAAGTTACATTTGTCAAACAGAACACAATTATAGATGTGAAAAACAACTATGTTATTAATCAATAACCATCTGGAATGGACTTATGCTGTCTTTAAAATAATAACTTATTTTTGAAACACCTACTTCACAATTGGTAAGAATGGCCGCCCGGATCTGAACCCAAGTGGTGTTTTGTTATTGGACTTTTGTGCCCGTCACGGATTGTCCATAACGAACACCATGTTCAAGCATAAGGGTGTCCATATGTGCACTTGGCACCAGGACACCCTGGGCCGCAGTTCCATGATCGACTTTGTAGTTGTGTCATCGGATTTGCGGCCTCATGTTTTGGACACTCGGGTAAAGAGAGGGGCGGAGCTTTCTACTGATCACCACCTGGTGGTGAGTTGGCTGCGATGGTGGGGGAGGATGCCGGACAGACCTGGCAGGCCCAAACGCTTTGTGAGGGTTTGCTGGGAACGTCTGGCAGAGTCTCCTGTCAGAGAGAGTTTCAATTCCCACCTCCGGAAGAACTTTGAACATGTCACGAGGGAGGTGCTGGACATTGAGTCCGAGTGGACCATGTTCCGCACCTCTATTGTCGAGGCGGCTGATTGGAGCTGTGGCCGCAAGGTAGTTGGTGACTGTCGTGGCGGCAATCCTAGAACCCGTTGGTGGACACCGGCGGTGAGGGATGCCGTCAAGCTGAAGAAGGAGTCCTATCGGGTTCTTTTGGCTCATAGGACTCCTGAGGCAGCGGACAGGTACCGACAGGCCAAGCGGTGTGCGGCTTCAGCGGTCGCGGAGGCAAAAACTCGGACATGGGAGGAGTTCGGGGAAGCCATGGAAAACGACTTCCGGACGGCTTCGAAGCGATTCTGGACCACCATCCGCCGCCTCAGGAAGGGGAAGCAGTGCACTATCAACACCGTGTATGGTGAGGATGGTGTTCTGCTGACCTCGACTGCGGATGTTGTGGATCGGTGGAGGGAATACTTCGAAGACCTCCTCAATCCCACCAACACGTCTTCCTATGAGGAAGCAGTGCCTGGGGAATCTGTGGTGGGCTCTCCTATTTCTGGGGCTGAAGTTGCTGAGGTGGTTAAAAATCTCCTCGGTGGCAAGGCCCCGGGGGTGGATGAGATGCGCCCGGAGTTCCTTAAGGCTCTGGATGCTGTGGGGCTGTCTTGGTTGACAAGACTCTGCAGCATCGCGTGGACATCGGGGGCGGTACCTCTGGATTGGCAGACCGGGGTGGTGGTTCCTCTCTTTAAGAAGGGGAACCGGAGGGTGTGTTCTAACTATCGTGGGATCACACTCCTCAGCCTTCCCGGTAAGGTCTATTCAGGTGTGCTGGAGAGGAGGCTACGCCGGATAGTCGAACCTCGGATTCAGGAGGAACAGTGTGGTTTTCGTCCTGGTCGTGGAACTAGCTCTATACTCTCGGCAGGGTCCTTGAGGGTGCATGGGAGTTTGCCCAACCAGTCTACATGTGTTTTGTGGACTTGGAGAAGGCATTCGACCGTGTCCCTCGGGAAGTCCTGTGGGGAGTGCTCAGAGAGTATGGGGTATCGGACTGTCTGATTGTGGCGGTCCGCTCCCTGTATGATCAGTGTCAGAGCTTGGTCCGCATTGCCGGCAGTAAGTCGGACACGTTTCCAGTGAGGGTTGGACTCCGCCAAGGCTGCCCTTTGTCACAGATTCTGTTCATAACTTTTATGGACAGAATTTCTAGGCGCAGTCAAGGCGTTGAGGGGATCCGGTTTGGTGGCTGCAGGATTAGGTCTCTGCTTTTTGCAGATGATGTGGTCCTGATGGCTTCATCTGGCCAGGATCTTCAGCTCTCACTGGATCGGTTCGCAGCTGAGTGTGAAGCGACTGGGATGAGAATCAGCACCTCCAAGTCCGAGTCCATGGTTCTCGCCCGGAAAAGGGTGGAGTGCCATCTCCGGGTTGGGGAGGAGATCTTGCCCCAAGTGGAGGAGTTCAAGTACCTCGGAGTCTTGTTCACGAGTGAGGGAAGAGTGGATCGTGATATCGACAGGCGGATCGGTGCGGCGTCTTCAGTAATGCGGACGCTGTATCGGTCTGTTGTAGTGAAGAAGGAGCTGAGCCGCAAGGCAAAGCTCTCAATCTACTGGTCGATCTACGTTCCCATCCTCACCTATGGTCATGAGCTTTGGGTTATGACCGAAAGGACAAGATCACGGGTACAAGCGGCCGAAATGAGTTTCCTCCGCCGGGTGGCGGGTCTCTCCCTTAGAGATAGGGTGAGAAGCTCTGTCATCCGGGAGGAGCTCAAAGTAAAGCCACTGCTCCTCCACATCGAGAGGAGCCAGATGAGGTGGTTCGGGCATCTGGTCAGGATGCCACCCGAACGCCTCCCTAGGGAGGTGTTTAGGGCACGTCCGACCGGTAAGAGGCCACGGGGAAGACCCAGGACACGTTGGGAAGACTATGTCTCCCGGTTGGCCTGGGAACGCCTCGGGATCCCCCGGGAAGAGCTGGACGAAGTGGCTGGGGAGAGGGAAGTCTGGGCTTCCCTGCTTAGGCTGCTGCCCCCGCGATCCGACCTCGGATAAGCGGAGGAAGATGGATGGATGGATGGATGAAACACCTACTATAGTGGCCACAATAAGTTAAATTATGAGGACACGTTTGCTACTGGATACTTTCTAATACACTTCTGCCTTGGATACTTTGTATGTGTAAGTGATATGCAATTATAAATATTTAATACTTGTTTATATTAACAAATGTTCTGTTTTGGACTACAATATTGTTATATTAAGGACACTTATTACATATGTCTAGCTTGTGTGCTATTGTGTGCTTAGCTGTTGTGTGGCTGCTGGCTCCTAGTAGCCTATATCCTACCATGTTTACCTTTTGTAAATGACTTGACTAAAATACAAAAAAGACCAACCTTGTGTGCTTATTGGAGGACATTTAGATGTTAACTGGCTGTCCAGCTTTGCACAAGTAAACACACTGCAGGGCTGCTTGTATCGGACATTATATCACACATTTTACATGCAAGCATATAAAACCACATTAATTAATGCATGAAGTTCTGACAACTATCAGCCAGTCAGCTACGAATGTGGCAGTTGCCACTTTATTTAGTTTTTCTTCTGCGAATATGCTACCGTAGCATGATTTTTTTTAATAGTAGCTATGCTATTGTTGCTAACATGATGTATGGCACAAGCAATGCTTGGATTGGACATTTTACATTGAAGCCAATACAATCCCATACTTGTTTTTTTGCTGATATCGGACCATAAATGTCTCTGCCAAAATGTAAAAAAAAAGGTGTGTTGTTTTATTGTGCAGGTTTGAAATAAATACTTCAATTCAATTCAATTCAATATCCGATATCAATTTTGGATTGGTGTCTGGATCTTAATAAAAAAAGAATCCAAGCAGGTCTTCACTGATTTTGTGACATTTTCTAAGCATAATTTGTATGCAAGGTTTGTATGCCAACCAAACTGTGCTTTATGTTTATGTACGTAAGAAATTGACAGAATACTACAATACAAGAATGAATAACAGCAAACATTCATGTAGCTAACAACTCTTGTGTCAAAAAGCTAAATGGTTGATCATTTTGATTGCAAACACGTTTTAATGACAATAAAAAAACAATGTTTTCTTGTTATTTTCCTTTCTACACCGCCGAGCGCAATCAAGTACAATCAGGGCTTCCCTTCTACTGATTTCTCGTGTTTACAGAAGCACTGATTGGCTCTAATGAATTGCCCGAGTAGATCATTTATGATAGAGTCATCTCATTGTGCTGTAAATTCCTTCTTAAGAACAAGAAGGATGAAACTGGCATGATTTATGATAAAAAATCTGATGTTTGCCACTTGGTCCTGGATTAAAGGCCTACTGAAACCCACTACTACCGACCACGCAGTTTGATAGTTTATATATCAATGATGAAATCTTAACATTGAAACACATGCCAATTCGGCCGGGTTAACTTATAAAGTGCAATTTTAAAATTCCCGCCACAGTTCCGGTTGAAAAACTCCTTTGGATATGATTTATGCGCGTGACGTCACAAAATCCACGGAAGTGGTTGTACCCCATCTGACCCGATATAAAAACCTCTTGTTTTCTTCGACAAAATTCCACAGTATTCTGGACATCTGTGTTGGTGAATCTTTTGCAATTTGTTTAATGAACAATGGAGGCTGCAAAGAAGAACGTTGTAGGTGGGATTGATCGGTGTATTATGGGCTAAGTACAATACTTACAGCAACACAACAAGGACTACTTACTACGCCTAGCCGATGCTTGCCGCCAAACCCACCGATGAAGTCCTTCGTCGCGCCGTCGATTGCTGGAACGCAGGTGAGCACGGCTGTTGATGGGAAGATGAGGGTTGGCTGGCGTAGGTGGAGCGCTAATGTTTTTATCATAGTTCTGTGAGGTCCGGTTGCTAAGTTGCTAAATTAGCCTTAGCGTCGTTAGCAACAGCATTGGTAAGCCTTACCAGGCTGAGAATTTTTAACCGTGTAGTTACATGTACATGGTTTAATAGTATTGTTGATCTTCTGTTTATCCTTCCAGTCAGGGGTTTATTTTTTTTGTTTCTATCTTCATTTGAGAACGATGCTATCACGTTAGCTCA
The DNA here is from genome assembly GCF_033978785.1 of Entelurus aequoreus. Taxonomy (NCBI): domain Eukaryota; kingdom Metazoa; phylum Chordata; class Actinopteri; order Syngnathiformes; family Syngnathidae; genus Entelurus; species Entelurus aequoreus. The sequence goes on from NC_084734.1 coordinate 18,053,211, forward strand.
GTTGCTAAGTGTGTCACAGATGTATTGTCGTGGAGATAAAAGTCACTTTAAATGTCCATTTCGCGTGCTCGACTCTCATTTTCAAAAGGATATAGTATCCGAGATGGTTTAAAATACAAATCCATGATCCACAATAGAAAAAGGAGAGAGTGTGGAATCCAATGAGCCAGCTTGTACCTAAGTTACGGTCAGAGCGAAAAAAGATACATCCATCACTGCCTCCCTAGTCATTCACTGTAACGTTCCTCATCTACGAATCTTTAATCCTCGCTCAAATTAATGGGGTAATCGTCGCTTTGTCGCTCCGAATCTCTCGCTCCATTGTAAACAACGGGGAATTTTGAGGAATACTAGCTCCTGTGACGTCACGCTACTTCCGGTACAGGCAAGGCTTTTATTATCAGCGAGCAAAAGTTGCGAACTTCATCGTCGATTTTCTCTACTAAATCCTTTCAGCAAAAATATGGCACTATCGCGAAATGATCAAGTATGACACATAGAATGGATCTGCTATTCCCGTTTAAATAAAAAAAATTCATTTCAGTAGGCCTTTAAGATGATGCATCTGGCACATAAAGCGGCACGTTGAGGATTTCTGCCATCACATTTTGCTGACATGAAATCACAGGGGCAGACAAGAGAGATGCTTCATGTTCGCATGTGAGGAAGAGCGACACAATGAACTTAAACATCACCTTGGACAGATCTCCAACCTCCAGGTAAAAACAGATGATGAAAACATTCCAGGTCATCCACACGACCAGCCAGGCGGCGTACTGCAAGAGAATGAAGGCAGAGCGAGCAGTGAGTGCACATAACATACTGTACTTAAGCGACATTGACATTGCATTGTAAGACATACTAACACACATGTAATATACATTTTGCTTGATGGCGGACATGTTTTTCAACCAATCTTGCTCACATTTAACAACCGTGTGCTTGTCGGTCCCATAAAAGTGTGTACCGACTTTCATGGTGAGTGAGCCGAGCACATTAAAGTTAGTGTTGGGTGTAGCGATGTGAGAAATTTTAAGTAGATCCCAAGTCGATCCCACTTATGGGGTTTAGAAACAAATACAAAATAATAGCACAGGTACAGCAAGGGTTTTGACACATTTTCACCTTTTGTGTGCAGCGGTTCAATAGTAGAATTGTTTTTTTAAATATGTCACATGCCTTTATGCTAACACCCAAATACAGAGGTCTTTAATGATTTCCAAGACAAACACCCCCAAGCTGATGAAGATGTGAAGCAAGGACCCCTTACTTGTATATCTTTGTATACAATTGTGTTTCAAATTAAACTGGTCCTAAAGGTACCTTGTTAATGTGCAATCTAAAGTATTGAAATAAAACAGTATAGTGCCTCTAATAGCTGGCTGGCAGTTTGTGCTGCTAATCGCTAGTTGGCAACTACAACACTAATTGCTAGCTATCTTAAGTGATAACATGTAGAGCTGAAACGATTCCTCGAGTAACTCGAGTAATTCGATTACAAAATATATTCGAGGAATTTTCGCTGCCTCAAGGCTTCGTAAAAATTTTTTACGGCATTTTGCCTCGTTTAATAAACAGTAGTCAAAGCTCACGTTTCGCACGGACTGTTTAGGTGTTGCACAGCAGGTTTACGTCACAGATCATACGCCCCCTGCACTGCACAACACCGCTCTTTTAAATACGCTTCAGTTTAGTAAACTTTTTCGCCGACATACTGTAACTCGCAATGGCAGACGCCGCAGAAAGCAGTGGATAAGAGCCATAGCAAAACGAGAATTAAGAAGCAACGAAAGTTGTCTAAGGTGTGGGAACACTGTACACTAAAACGGAGGGAAAACGCAGTAGTATGCAAACATTGCTAAGTGGAGCTCGCATACCACAATAGCACAAGTTCGATGCTGTAGCACCTGTAGAGAAAGCATCCGATTGAGGGACGTCCAGAGGCAAGGTAAGTCATCTATTATCAAATGTAAACGCAAAATTTGTGTTAGTAAAATAAATGTTATTCATTATGATAACCAGGATGTGTTCTCTCACTCCCGCGCAGTCATCAAATGCCGCCAAAATGTGTTGAAAACTATCAACGCTATCCGAGCTGTCGTGTTTAATTAGCCTTTCATTAGTAACCACACAAAAGTAGTCGTGCAAAGTTATTCGGATTATTCAAGTCATGCAACCACATGCTGCTTGGATAGCTTGCACTTACACACACTATAGAATGTAAGAGTTCCAAGTCCTTGTTCACATTGGTAGCACTTGTGTGCCAAGTTCCTGTCAGCCATATTGGTTCTGAATATGAAGTTGCACATTTCAAATGCAGTATTAAAGGCACTACCTAATCCACTTTTTATGTTTCATATAATGAAAACTGTTCTTATTGTTTAATTTTTAATACTAAGAATTATTTTTTATTTTAACTTTCTCAGCGAATATTAATTTTGAACTACCGGTAATTTTTTAATATATTTGTTTTCATCTCAAACATGTTGTGATGGCAAAATGAACATTGATTACTATTTTGCATACAATGAATGCAATGAACTGTATTGCATTTTTAAAATGTAAAACTGCTGTTGTCATTATTAAGTGGTTTGTCTTTTTATATTGTTTATGTATTGTTGGCAGGTTGAAAACAGCTCAGCGGATTTGCGTGGAGAAACCAACGTTTAAACGGCACCGTATAATAATCATCAAAAACGTACGAGAGACAAGATCTTCGTTTATGCGGTCACACAACACAGCACATAGGGCTGTGAGCGCACCTGTTTTTAATAGCACACACAAATTGGCACGGTCAACCACGGACGCATTTTAGCTGTGCGTGTCAGCCTTCAATGATGAAAACAGGCGTTTAGGAAATAAAAGACAATTAGGCCAAATGCAATAATTGAGGGCATATCTTAACATGTATAATTAAACCTTAATTAAGCAAAAATATTATGTATTAGATTACTCGATTAATCGATAGAATACTCGATTACTAAAATATTCGATAGATGCAGCTCTAATAACATGAATATAATATTATAATTATCAATGTTTTTATTCTAAAACTGCAAGGTACAGTTAGTAGGGTGGCCATGTCAGGGCCATGTCTAAACTAAAGTGTGTTGGATCATTGTTAATGTGTATTTAAAGACATTTACATTTGTGGAAAAAATATGTGGGGAATGTAAAAAAAATATATTAAAAAAAAGTTAACTGACCAAAAATCTCATGAACCCTGTGCAGTATCTCTGTGGAACCACCGGGGGTCCTGGGCCCCTTGCTGAAGACCTCTGATTTAGTTTGTTCACTTCCTCTGCCGCGACCAATCAATGTTAATTATAGAGGGAAGGGGAATGTTATTGCAGGTGGAACAATGGATGTGTTACATCAGTTATTTTATTGCTAAAGTTGATACAAAATCAGATCAGCCAATTGCAACAGGAGAGCGGCAGGAAAGAAGAGCCTCCTATAACTGATTGGCAGATTATTCATTTGAAGAAGTAGATTTGAGTCCATGTTGCTTCAGACAAGCAAAGAAAGCTGAAGATCACCTACCCCAGTGACGTATCGCGGTCGGAACTGGATGGTGCCAAACAGGCCCAATATGACCATGATGATGTGCAGGAAGTTGGTCAGAATGGGAGCCCACTGGTAACCCAGGAAGTCAACGATCTGACGCTCCAAGATGCTGACCTGAGTTGACACAGAGTGGTTGAACATCATTATAAAACAATTTGTTCCAGGAAGATTCATCCCCAGATTTCAAAGTCATTTGACAACTTCGATCAACTGAACTATTTGTATTTATTGATTTGCACACACAAAAACTATGAATATACAAAGTAAAGCCAAACACAAAAGGTTAAGAAGACGCTAATGTCCTGTAAAGACACCAAGACATCACAATAATCACAGCAGCCAGGATAAACAAGTCAAATACAATACATATCATACACAACAAACATACTCATCATAGTTCGCTACAGACCAATATACCCTTCAATTGTTTTTAAAATAATAAAACACATTTGTGAATTGAAGAGCTGGTGGTAAGTTATTCCAAAGAGAGGGTCCTCTGTAATTAAGCCTACATTGCTTCAGAGATATCGTACATAATGGTGGATAACTGTATACATCATGCACTTTGACCCCTTCCCCTTTGGACTACAGATGGAAATTTGCTACTAAGCTACAGTCTGGTAAAACCACCTGTGCTTTAGACATAGTGTAATTGTACATTGTCACGTGACATATACATAAAATTAGATGCACAAAATATGTTCACATCAAATATTGTCAAAATGTTTTCTTTTATAAAAAAAGAGGAGCAAAATGAAGAAAAAATGCATAATTCTCAAGAATGAAGTTTTAATTAAAAAATACATTGTAAAGGTATTATTGTCAAATAGCATCTAAATACTATTGTGGATACATTCCACTATAATATAAAATGTACGTATCATTTTGAAAAATAAAATTCCCCTTTGGACTACAGATGGAAATTTGCTACTAAGCTAGTCTGGTAAAACCACCTGTGCTTTAGGCATAGCGTAATTGTACATTGTCACGTGACGTATACATAAAATTAGATGCACAAAATATGTTCACATCAAATATTGTCAAAATGTTTTCTTTTATAAAAAAAAGAGGAGCAAAATGAAGAAAAAATGCATCATTCTCAAGAATGAAGTTTTAATTAAAAAATACATTGTAAAGGTATTATTGTCAAATAGCACCTAAATACTATTGTGGATACATTCCACTATAATATAAAATGTACATATAATTTTGAAAAATAAAATTCCCCTTTGGACTACAGATGGAAATTTGCTACTAAGCTACAGTCTGGTAAAACCACCTGTGCTTTAGGCATAGCATAATTGTACATTGTCACGTGACTTATACATAAAATTAGATGCACAAAATATGTTCACATCAGATATTGTCAAAATGTTTTCTTTTATAAAAAAAGGAGCAAAATGAAGAAAAAATGCATTTTCTCAAGAATGAAGTTTTAATTAAAAAATACATTGTAAAGGTATTATTGTCAAATAGCACCTAAATACTATTGTGGATACATTCCACTATAATATAAAATGTACATATAATTAAAAAAAATAAAAAAACATTTAAATCAAAATACTTCTTCATCAACAATAATAAAAAATGGTCAGAAGCAGCAGGCTAATTTTGATGCCATCAATGAATAATTTCACATATTCTTTATTATAGGTATTGTTTTTGTTATAGAAATCATAATGCTATTTTTTTCTAATATATAAAATATATAATATAATTTTAAAGCATACAGAAATATTTGGCAGTTCTTAATTTGCTTCTCTTGTCAAGCAATCACGATTATAATCAGAAATACCATCTGCAAACAGAAGAGGCAGTACAGCGCAGTACTGTGCAAGTAATGTTAAAATTTAATGGTAAAAAAAACAACTTGATCCTATCATCATTAGCACTATTCTCTAATTTAGGTTTATCACTAAAACCATTGTGAAAATAAACACAAAAAAGCCAAAGAAAATGAAAAGCTCTTGTTTTGAAGTCTTGACAAGTCTTCTATTTCCAAGTTGATCTTAAAACCTAAGGACCCCAGTACACAGGGCAGCTGCTAGACAAGACACAACACATTAACTCAACAATGTCAGCTAAAAGCTCAACCAAACCAATCTTAGATGAAACAGAAAACAATATATAAACTTAAATTGGCAAAAACAAGCCAGATGCTAAAACAGGAGCTTCTTGATCTACTTTTATACACGTTTATATTTTCATATCTACAGTATCCATCAAAGTTTTCCTTTACTTTGACACCAACATCATCAATGTACTGTAGACCTTCAACATGCAGAAAAACTTTTTTTTTTCCATATGTCCAGCAATAATGGAACGCTAAGGCTCAAACTCAGAGTTTATCAAACAACAAACCATCTTTGCAAGGTGAGCTGTTCAGTAAATCCTTACATATTCACAATTCTAAAATATTTACAATACGTCAGTGTTGTATTAAAAACTAATGTATACGTGGGGTGTCTGATACAACTTGTTTACTTCCGATAGAATACCTCCCACATTCATGTGTCATGTACTAATAAGTTAGATGACTCTAAGGTGTACGGCGCCGAAAAATTACCGTATTTTCTGGACTATAAGGCGGACTTAAAATCTTTTTTTTCCTCGAAACTCAACAGTGCGCCCTATAACCTGGTGCGCCTAATGTAAGGAATACGTTTGGTTGAGCTTACTCACCTCAAAGCTATTTCATTTGGTACATGGTGTAATGATAAGTGTGACCAGTAAATGGCAGTCAAACATAAGAGATAAGTGAAGACAGCACTATGATTGCAATATGTCTCAAGTAAACAACACCAACATTTTAAATGTTCCATTGAAAATATAGACCATTACGTACGGCGCTCAAAAATATATCAAAATGTTTTACTACGACTTTGGTAAGCTATGAAGCCGCACCGCTTGAAGGATTGTCGGTGCAGTAAACATACGAGTATTATTATAGTGTGTGTATAAGGTGAGACATTATCTGGCGTTTTGTTTCGCAATATTATGCAAAAGCAACTTTTCTTACCTTCTGGTACCTGCTGATCTGTATTTGGGATCTGCATGAGTCCTGAAAAATTGTGAGCGTCCGCGAGTCGATAGAGGAAAAAGAAGAAGTCTATCTTCTTGTTATGTGACATTCATCCTCCGCTGTTGCCATTTCTAATATAAAGTAGTGTAAAGTTCTTACTTAAAGCTGTCAGTAATCCCGCCATGAAAGTGCTAAAACATACTGGTATAGTGAGTTTACATAATTCACCCAAAGAACTTTAGTTATTAGAGTTCCGGTCGGACGGTTTTTCACGGGACACATTTCCTGTGTTGCTGTTTAAGGATGAGGAGATGCTGCTCCGTTATTGATTTAAATAAAGTCTGACTGTCATTAAAACAGTTAGCTCCATCTTTTGACACTTCTTCCACTCCCATCCTTGCACGCTACACCGCTACAACAAAGATTACGGGGAGAAGGCACTGCCGAAGGTGAGCCACGTAAATAAAACCGCCCACAAAACTGTGCATCCGGAAGAGACTGTCAGAAAGCGACTTCAAGATGATCTGTAAAACAATCTATGCAACATTTTGACCAAAGAACCACCATTATATGTTATGTTTTTAATTTAGAAAAGTTTTTTTTTAATGCGCCTTACAATCCGGTGTGCCTAATATATGAAAAAAGGTCAAAAATAGACCATTCATCGGCAGTCTGCCTTATGATCCGGTGCGCCCTATGGTCCGGAAAATACGGTAGGTAAAAAAAAGTTGCGGAAAAAAGTTAGCATTCTAATGTTAATATGCTAGCAGTTGACAAACAAGAACATTTTGACATTAGAACCGTTCAAAGCTGTTGAGAAATGTGGGATATGTAGAAGTTTGTATCTTTCCCTTTCATTTTAGATGGGGAAACATTTCTGTTAATTCCAAATAATCCAGGAATTTCCAGAACCGGGAAACATGTTGCCTTGATGTCCAGAATGAATGAAGTGAGTGGATGGTGTAACAGTTCGAATCGGGTATGAAATGTTTGAGTTGGTGAACCTTGAATTGAAGTGTAATCAGTAATCTCTGATTGAGGGCTGACTGGCCTACTGGAGCCTCCTGCTGTGCTCATTAATGAAGTCGGAGCAGCGTGTGATGTGGCGCTACTAAATATACGTACACACACACACACACGTAATCAGACTAGAACAAAGAAGAAGTGAGGTGAGAGGATAGGACGCCTAATATTTACAGATGTTATTTGATAAGGTATCATATATCACATATCGGGTATAGATTTGTCAGTTTGTTCTATTATATAATCTGCATTTATTTATTTACTAATGTATCATCTTGCTGCGATGAGGTGGCGACTTGTCCAGGTTGTACCCCGCCTTCCGCCCGATTGTAGCTGAGATAGGCTCCAGCGCCCCCGAAGGGAATAAGCGGTAGAAAATGGATGGATGGATGTATCATCTTGTTAAATCATATATTTTGTATTTATTTACTTATAATCCTTTTCTTTTTTTTTTTTTTTGATTAAATTGTTTTCTGGTTTTAAAATATTTTCTATGTTCTGATGATTTCACCAAAAGCTCGTAAAATATACTTTTAAAGCCTGCCGGGCAGAGCGACACATTGTCTTGTTCATATATCTCATTCCTTTCATTTATTTACCTGCTCCTTTTTGGACATGTTGTGTCAATGCAAACATATTATGTACTTCAATGAAACTTTTGCTACCATGTTCCAAAAATAATAAATGAATGAACATTACAGATCAACACTATCAAACCTTTTAAACATAAAAAAACAAACACTTAACTGCATATCTTTCTCACCACACACACACACCTCTGCATGGCTTAGTTTAGCATGTGCTAATTTGGCACCATATTGCAACACTACAGTCTTTCACAGCCAACACACTCATGCACACATAGAGTCATTACTTTCAAAGTGTGTATAGCATATACAGAAGCGTGGAAGCGTACTAATGACTTTAATGTGCTAACTTATTATGCGCTTCCACACGTGCACCGTGTTTGCACACGTCAGGACAGGTCTGGGTGGCCTGCACTTGACAGCGCCTGCTGTTATTGCACACGCACACACACGCACGCGTACACACACATACACACACACACACACACACAGAGGACTCAGCTGGCACAACAATGTGTGCACGTGTTTTTCTTTGTGTATCAACTTCACTTCATTATGTAAAAGTGTCAACATTATTTAGCAACGCTATTCATTTTGTCTCACAAACAATTCTTACCAGACGTGGGATGGGGGTTTGGGGGGGTTGGCGGCTCCCAGCCCATTACTGAAGCCCCCAGAGGGCGACTCCGTCCTCTTTATCACCAGTAATAAAAGGTTCAGCTGGGATGCGGGGACTCAACTAATATGTGATACAGACGTCATCAATCACACAAAACAAACCATTCACAGTTCTTGAAGACGTTTTGAGAGTCAGTCAGAAAAGTAGCTGGTGTTTGTGCTAGCTCTGCTACATAACGACACAAGGAGTGTCCTGGCTGGTCCACATATCAAAGATCACAGGAGTCCATGCTCTAGTGTTGTCATGGTAACAGCAGAGCTAGCCGATCATTTCATTCCAATTCAGTGTATCATCTAAATGATGCTGGGACTGTTATTTTAAGATCCATGTTGTATTCTATGGCATCATGTTTGTTTTAGCGCTAGTAGAAAGTGTAACAGTTAACAAATGTCTGTGGTTTAGCATATTTATTTTTATATAGGTTGTATTCCATCACGTGACTTATGTATAGAAACAAAGAGATGGTCCACCAAACCAATATAGCTACTGTGCAGCAAACAACTATTGGAGTACGCAGTTGGCCTGGATCTTACCATTAGAAGCAGATACGAGCAAAAAAAATCAAATTTATCCCTATACGTTATCGAAAATAAGATTTGTCGAGAGGTAGGTCCCGAGTATTATCCGTCCGTCACGTTGCCAGACATGGTGCTCCAGACATTAATCTACACGACAAAACAGATGAAAACTTGGAAAATCATGGAGGTCTCCAACTGTGAGTGGCTGGGGCAAGGAAAATGGTATCAAGACTCTCCCGGATAAATACGGAGCCTATCCCAGGTGCAGAGTACACCCTGTACAAGTCGCCACCTCATCGCAGAAAACAAAAAAAACGAAGATCATCCGGGACACGTTGGGAACCTATAAATATTTTCCTAAAAATGCCTACGTTTTGCACAAATCAACACGTTCTGCGACTATGTATGCCGTTGAAATGAATGGGTCTTTTTTTTAAAGATCTTCAAAAAACACTCAATCATTCCCTCTCAAAGGAAAACAATAGCTTATCATTTGTTGATTGGATACACTGGACCCCACCCAAAGGGAAAAATTTGGTTATCTTTGGGTGATTGGTTCCATTTGCCTCTTTGATGTACTTTTGACCAATGACAATCAGCTAGTTACAATGCTTTTAAAACAGGCAGCTGAGTGGGCTGCTTTAAGATCATTCAACAACTATAAGAGGTCCTTCAGGCATAAGCAGGGCAGCTCATTATGGTGGCCATCTTGAGTGGGGGCAACATGCATGTATAGAGAGAATATGGCCAATCCGGTTTCAGGCGCTGTCCTCAAATTGTGTACCGTATATGTGCAAATATGTACGGGTATGACAAATAAAGCTCCTTGAATCCCTTGAAAAGACTACAGGGGGCCATCATTGCTCCCAACTTTGAGCTGATCCTATGTATTCTGATTCTGATTCTGATTGTGGTGCTTACTCGTTAGTTTTTCGACGTGTGAAAATGCCCTGTTGTGCAGCACGGGGCTGCTCCACCCGCGAGAGTTACTTTAAGCTTTTCCATCGTGTTCCCTGCAACCCGGAAAGAAGACAAATATGGGAAGTGAAGGTTCTCCATTAACACTGGAGTGCCACCAGCAACAGGGTCTTGTGCGAGGTAAACACACGACACAACGTATGTGTTTTGCTCAGGTGAGAACACACAGAAGCTAATACAAATAACAACAGAAGAAATTAACAAATTAAAGAAATGGTTTGACAAAAACAGACCATCCTTGAATCTCAGTAAAACTAAAATATTGCTATTCGGTAACAGCAGAAGAGAAAGTCAAACACTAACATAAATAGACAGAGTACACATTGAAAACATAAAATAAACCACATTTTGGGTGTAATAATAGATGATAAAATTAAAATATACAACATGAAGTGGCAAGAAATACCTCAATAATGAATAAAGCAAAATATGTTCTGGACTAAAAAACATTCCATAACATTCCATATTCTCTTCTGCTCGCCAGTGTTACCCTATCTGAGTTATTGTGCAGAAATATGGGCAACAACTACAAAAGTACACTTATTCACTTAGCATGTTACAAAAAATAAAAATCAGTTAAAATAATACATAATGTGTGCTATCAAGAACATCCTTTTAATCTATTTAATAAAAAATTTGAAATTCAATGATCTGGTGCGTTTCCAAACAGTTAAAATTATGTACTTAAGCAAAATGAGGGTAACAAGGTTTTTTTTTTGGTCGTTCTGTGTATTTTTTTACGTTTATTGTGCTGTCGGGTGCATGTTCGAGTGCTTGCTGCTCATGAAACACTGCAGCAATATAGCAGCAGAGCGTGTCAAATACGGCTGCAAAATGATACTTCAACGAAATAAAAGCATGTTTTATTGAAAGTTTATGAGCTAGAGTATGCTTAAAACTATATGTTGACGTATTATTTTGGTTTATTTTGTCAGAAAAAAAAAGTCAAAATGAAAGCAATTGGATTGCACACAGCCGCACACATCCTTGGTAGCAGTCATGGCGCCTTTTGCTTAGAGAGTTACTTACTCTCTTTATACACACAGTACAAACTCTCTATCTCTTCTGCTTAGCTTTCAAAACTTCCATTTTTTGGAAGGAAACCCAGCTTTTGTCCTTCTTTCCCGGAATCTTACCGGTTCTGTTTTGTTTGTTTCGTTACAGCAATGCACAATTCTCTGTCCACAGGAAGGAGCGTGGTCTACTTAAAGGAGCGCGACTAGTTTCATGATACGTGATTCAATCAAATAACAAATAGGAGACTTTCGATATAAGTAAAGAAGAAGAGGCAGCATTGAAATTATGTCAGCCAGCTTGAAATATGTCTCATCTATACTGCAAGCTACGTGAAAGAGCCTAGAATTGATTTTATTTAAATGTTCGCAAAATTTCAGGGTTCCTCATATGCTGTTTTACTTGAAATTTGTTCCCTTAAAATCTGATTGGAAAATAGTTTGTAACACTTTCAAATGATTGTGATGCACATTTTTGTTAGCCTGTCAAAGGTAAAGTCCATTTTATGTTCGCATCAAGCTTGCGGCATAAGTGCTAACTTTTTTTCTGCATGGTTTCAAGTGCCTTTTTCAGTTCATACAAGGATGTATTGTTGATTTAATATGCTTATTATATGTATTTGGCATTTCATGTAACATTAATCAGTCTTTTTTATGTGCTTAGTTTAACAGTAATTTAGTTTAGAGGCAACCAATAAACAATCTTAACTTGGAAGTTTTTCTACATATCAAAATTAAGGGACTGTATTTGACAAACTAAATACTAACTTTCAGGGAGGGCAGAATGCATATTTTAAATGCCTACTGAAACCCACTACTACCGACCACGCAGTCTGATAGTTTATATATCAATGATGAAATCTTAACATTGCAACACATGCCAATACGGCCGGGTTAACTTATAAAGTGCAATTTTAAATTTCCCGGCAAACTTCCGGCTGAAAACGTTTTGATATGATGACGTTTGCGCGTGACGTCAACGGTTGAAGCGGAAGTATTCGGAGCCCATTGAATCCAATACAAAAAGCTCTGTTTTCATCTCAAAATTCCACAGTATTCTGGACATCTGTGTTGGTGAATCTTTTGCAATTTTTTTAATGAACAATGGAGACTGCAAAGAAGAAAGTTGTAGGTGGGATCGGTGTATTAGCGGCGGACTACAGCAACACAACCAGGAGGACTTTGACGATAGCAGACACGCTAGCCGAACGACCTCACCTTGACTTCCTCCGTCTCCGGGCTGCCAACCGCATCTGTAATCGGGTGAAGTCCTTCGTCGTACAGTCGATCGCTGGAACGCAGGTGAGCACGGGTCGTGATGAGCAGATGAGAGCTGGCGTAGGTGCAGAGCTAATGTTTTTAGCATGGCTCCGTCGAGGTTCCGTAGCTAAGTTAGCTTCAATGGCGTCGTTAGCAACAGCATTGCTAAGCTTCGCCAAGCTGGAAAGCATTAACCGTGTAGTTACATGTCCAGAGCTTCGCCGATGTATTGTCGTGGAGATAAAAGTCACTGTGAATGTCCATTTCGCGTTCTCGACTCTCATCTTCAAGAGGATATAGTATCCGAAGTGGTTTAAAATACAAATCCGTGATCCACAATAGAAAAAGGAGAGAGTGTGGAATCCAATGAGCCCTTGTACCTAAGTTAGGGTCAGAGCGAAAAAAGATACGTTCTGCACTGCACCCTAGTCCTTCACTTTCATAATCCTCATCCACGAATCTTTAATCCTCGCTCAAATTAATGGGGTAATCGTCGCTTTCTCGGTCCGAATCTCTCTCGCTGCTGGTGTAAACAATAGGAAAATGTGAGCAGCCCTTCCTCCGGTGTCGTCACGCTACTTCCGGTAGGGGCAAGGCTTTTTTTTATCAGAGACCAAAAGTTGCGAACTTTATCGTCGTTGTTCTATACTAAATCCTTTCAGCAAAAATATGGCAATATCGCGAAATGATCAAGTATGACACATAGAATGGATCTGCTATCCCCGTTTAAATAAAAACAATTCATTTCAGTAGGCCTTTAAATGAAATTGGAGCAATTTGTCGGATGGCAGGAGTTAAGGGCGACTCTTTAAATGTCCACTGATTATTGTCTGTTATTTAATTTAATTTTCTTGTCCCTTTGTTCAAAGACACATTTTTTTGCAACTGCCTCGCTACCTACTGGAGCAATGATAATAATTATTTGATATCACTACATCCTTGGTCATCAAATGGTCTGCAAAACACAGAAGGGTCTCCTTGTTTCCTCTCCTAACCTCCTCTTTCATCACCGTCATCTCTGTGCTGCCAAGCTCACGCCTGAGCGTCTCAAGTATGCTGTGTGTGTGTGTGTGTGTGTGTGTGTGTGTGTGTGTGTGTGTGTGTGTGTGTGTGTGTGTGTGTGTGTGTGTGTGTGTGTGTGTGTGTGTGTATGACGTATATTTTAGCAACAGCAGTTATTCCAGAAGAACATCCTGCCCCGGCTTCCAAGTGTATGCCAATTGTTTCTCAATTATATGTATGACTGTATTATTATTATTATTAATAATATATTAAACACGTCTGGTCTGGCAGAGAATAAGAAGACAAACCAAAAGGGATCTAAGAAACCAACTTAGCAACTTTGTTGTTATATTTAGTGAGTATTTAGAATAGGACGGCAGCTATCGGTACTGTCATGATCCGTTGCTCGGATCATGTTTTGTTTAGTTTTATATTTCTTTAGTTGGTGATTAGTTCTGTTTCACCCCCTTGTTTGTTTCCTTTGTTACCATGGGTGCTGATTGTTGTCACCTGCCTCTGATTAGTAGTCGGGACGTTCACCTGCTCCAGGTGACTAATCAGAGAGCTATTTATTCCTACCTCGCGCCACACTCTGCTTGGCAGTCTTATTCGCAACACGCGACAGTTACTTGGGATTTATTTGATTCTTGCTCTTTTATCTGATTCTTGCTCTTTTTGTTAGATAGTCTTTTTACTAAGCCTTTGCCATAGCTTACCATGCCTTCGGCACATTTTGTATTTTTCGTAATTTGGCTTAATTATTGAAATAAATCATCCTTCTTACCTGCACACTGCTTACAGAAGTCCTTCTGCATCTTGGGGAAATGACTACCGCAAAATCATGCGACATGACAGATGGAAGAACGTTATTTTTAATTTTTATTAGAGATGGTTTAGAATAGTCAATGATTTGATTCGGAGGAGTCTGATTTGACTATCAACTTCACAGCCGAATCGTCAAACATTGAGTCCTTCGTAGCTGAAGGTGTTGGTAGGTTGTGCCGAGATGCTCATGGAAGATGCAGGGACTGTTGGAACGCAAGGGAGCTTTCACTTCCCCACGGGTGAGCTTCCTGGTGGGACTTGCAGGAAATTGGACAAGCGTGCTGCCTCAGCCCACAAGTTCACTCAGGCAGGAAGCCTCCCTCACTTTGACTAAGGTAATTATCCTTCCGCAGGTTCTCATACGGTAATCTTTTAGGACTTTTATTTCCTCTGATCGTCAAGTTTGATGCTTTTTTTTGGCACTCCAGCAGAGCTGAAGCATTATTAACTTGGGCAACACGTAGTACAACACATAGTACAAAATATAGTACAACACGTAGCCTATTGCAAAGTGACGTGTGATGTCAGCGAGGGAGAGACGCATTAGCTGCAGTCGGCGGGAGTGACTGTGACTGACGAGGTGATGAATGCATGTTGTTAGTGCTGGTTAATAAAGCGATTGAATGTGTTTCAGTGACTGTATCTCTCCTTGTACACAAACAAAATATTGTAGGGTTACATGATTATCACTTCGTTCGTTCGTTTGGGCACGGCGTGGCTCGGTTGGGAGAGTGGCCATGACAGCAACCTGAGGGTTCATGGTTCGATCCCCTTGAGCAAGACACTTCACTCTTGCTCCTGATGGGTCGTGGTTAGCGCCTTACATGGCAGCTCCCGGTATCAGTGTGTGAATGTGTGTGTGAATGTGGAAATAGTGTCAAAGAGCTTTGAGTGCCTTGAAGGTAGAAAAGCGCTATACAAGTATAACCCATTTACCATTGTTATCAATTTTGCCCCCGTATGTAACAGTCACAATGTGGCTATTATAGTAGACCTCTACCGGCACAGGTATCAGTTCTTCTTTAGCACTCCGATTAAAATTCCAACATTCTTGTTTACCTTGAACGAGGCAATGTAAATATAAATAACGGAACATTAATCCTCTGTTTTGCCAGCAATGTTTGTCATCTTTTGTATGACAAGTAGGGAGGACGGATCAGTATCACTATGAATCTGAGGAGGACACAATCCCCAGTGCCATCTCCACCCATGATCCAACACACGCACTTTGAACTGTGTCAGGTCAAATGAAAAGTTTGGAATGTTTTCATAAACCGTGCCATCTCAAATAGATTGCACTCCTGTAGGAAAAACTGACCAATCACCTGTTTGATGAACTTGCAAGGTTGTATTGTTCGAAGTTGAGGCCGATCTTAAGCATCCATTGAAGACTTTCTATGAAAAATGCTTAATTATAAAGGTAAGCTGCACTCTCAGGAGTTCATTTTTCTCTCACACATTTTGTTATGATATAAAACATCTTCTGGCAACTTTATATTCGCTGGATGTGGACGCTGCAGTATTTACTTGACAAATGTTGCGATGCTGCCCCACAGCAAGGAATCATTAATCAGTGACAGCAGCAGTTGTCTTATTGCATTATTGCAACATAGCATCTCTATTAAGAGATGCTGTACACAACGTTAATGAAGAGCAGGACAAGAACTCTAAAAGCTGCTCTCTCTCACCTCGACAATTTGGGGAATTCACACTTTGGAGAGGACAAGTGAGTATCTTAATCCATCAGGGATTTTGGGCTGACATTAGGCAGTAGGCTGCATCGCATCTTGTTTTTAAGCACTTATGAGAAAGCTGTGAATACAGAGATCCACAGAAACATATCTTTGAGAGTGAAATTAATGTACACAATGTCAAGCAAAACCATAATTAAACACATCAGCAAATAGCCAAGAGTACTATGAGGACATTATGCTAACCATAGGTGAACACATACTGTATATGGTGCCCCCTAAAGGGTCGTGTTAAAAACGCTTAGTCAGACCTGCTAGCATTCAGCAATCACTGTAATTGATTGATTGATTGATATTTGTGCTGGATATAGAGTTATTGTATTTTAGTCAAGTAATTTACAAAAGGTAAATATGGTAGGCTATAGGCTACTAGGATCTAGCAGCGACACAACAGCTAAGCACACAATAGCACACATGCTAGACATATGTAATAAGTGTAAGTAAGTAACATTTTTGTATATCGCCTTTCATAGACAAAAAAGCCACAAGGTGCTTCACAACACAGTTCAAATATCAGACTTCACACTTTATATAAAAGGACAATATACAATATAAAAGAAAAAAACAATTTAAAAACAGTGTGAATAAACAATATAAAAGTATAAAAACTAACTAAAACACAACATAAAAATCATAGCAGCCAAAGAGAAGCTATTTAAAAGCCAAATAAATGAACAAATAAATGAGTCTAAAGATTTGAAGATGTCAACAGAGTCAATAGAGCACAATGAGGGCGGAAGATCGTTCCAAAGCATGGGAGCAACAGCCTGGAAATATCAGTCACCTCTAGTCCGAAAACGAGTCCGTGGAACCTTCAGCAGATTCTGATCCACAGATTTCACAGCCCGAGTTGGGGTGTAAGGCTGGATCAGATCACTGAGGTAGGAAGGAGCCTGACCATGCAAAGATCTAAAGGCTAGAAGCAGAATTTTAAACTTGATCCTGTGCGACACTGGCAGCCAAACCATTTATTTTAGCAGGGGATGTTCTCCTATTTGTGTCCAAATTCTTGCTGCAGAGTTTTGGACTAGTTGCAGCCGAGAGAGCTCCTTCTTGTTCATACATGAAAATTGACTGCTACAATAGTCTAAACGTGAGGATGCAAAAGCATGAATGATCAGCTCCTAATCATTCTGTGACACCGTTTTCCTAAGTTTAGAGATGTTCCTTAAATAAAAGAAGCAATTTCACATCAGCTGCTTACAATGCTGCACTAATAACATGTCCTTGTCAAAGATAACTTCCAAGATTCTGAGGCTTGGTTTAGTAGACTGGCCTAAGTCACCCAAGTACTGTTTAATCTCTGGAATTGAATCATCCGGTGTAATAACCAGTGTTTCTGTTTTGTCTGCATTGAGCTGCAGAGAGTTTCTGCTTAGCCATTGTTTTATGTCCATTAAACAATAAAGCAAGGAGTTAAACTTCTGGATCTCAGACGGCATAAAAGAGCAGTAGAGCTGGATCTCATCAGCAAAAAAGTTAAAAGAAACATCACTAAACCTTTGAATGATCTTTCCCAAAAGGTTCAAGTACAGCAAAAATAATACAGGACCCAAAACGAAACCCTGAGGCACTCCATACAACAAATCTGCTGACTCAGACCTTATTTGATTAGTTTTAACACTAAAGCTATGCCCAGGCAAATATGAGGAGAACCACTGAAAAACTGACCCTTACAGTCCTTGATGGTCAACAGTCAATTGGAAACCAGATGTCTCGAGGGGGGGTCTGCGGCCATTGGGACCCTTCGAGAATAATAAAGCGTACACAAACCACTTCACGCAGCATTTCCAAACTGATTAACAATAACTCTGTAATCCACACAACTGGCGACATAGTCCAGAAAAATAGCAACCAAGTTCATCTGGAACAGTATTGAGTCGGGCACGAATGGTCTTTTCTTTCGGATTTAAAACTCCTTCTATCAATCCACAGAGCATTATAAATGGATTCTGGGACATTCAGAAAATTTATTTCAATGATTCTTGGTCCAAAAATGTGTTAAAAAAAACTCTTCCGCCGGTATCGGCTCTGCATCCACTCCGATACATTCTTGGTAGTAGCGTCATGTTGGTAGTGCAATCCAAGATAATTTCTTGATGCTGTTTGCTATTTAACATCGGCATAGCCATTAGAGACGTAATATTTCTAATCTGTGTCAATATAACAGCTGACATTGCAACAGAGCGAGGCTGTTAACTTGTTAGAAGCCACCGTCGCTTAGTGTGACATCATATAGGTAAACCGGAAAATAATTAAATTAATTGCGCTAAAAGGAAATAAGCGTCCCCCAGTGTACGGGAGGCACATGGTGTGTGACCAACAGTCACATTTGATCCCGGGTCTCAAACACGCGGCCCGCAGGGCAATTGCGGCCCACGAGACTTTATTTTGCGGCCTCCACCTTAATATGAAAGTTTAATGTTAGTGCGGCCCGCAAGTTTTATATGAATGGCGCTTGACAGCGTTGTGCAGAGCTGAAGGAATCTACCAATCACGGTGTGGTATATGGCTCTCGAGGGCGGAACATAGACGTCACTTGCAAGCAGAGAAACGTTTTGCCGCACGCGCTTTTCCTCCCTCCCTCCCTTGCTCGCTCGCCCGCCTGCTCGCTCTCTCTGTAAACAGTACGGGCCGGGGAGACGAGTGGTCCGGTAGCTTCCGAAGCACTGCGCCGAAGGACCGAGCGACAATACAAAACTGTGGTGCACTGGACCCCAGCGATGATACTCCGACAGAGAGTCGCTGGGCGAATCGGACGTGTAGCACGTTAGTCGTGATGTTAGCCCGTTCGGGGCTAATTGTGCTACCGTAACTGTAAACTCCACGGCGAGCCCCTCTCCAGCTCAGCTATGCGGGTGGAAGCGCTGCCAGATGTCTAGCAGCAAGAAGTAGGCAAGAGAAGCCATGTTCAAGTTCACGGATTCATTTATTGTTACTTCTCACATAGTAAGCGTGTTGTCTGTGTAATTGTAATAAATGCAGACGAGGCGTGTTGGCTGAGTTCTCAACATTTACTCACACAGCGTGCTCATAACCACATTCTAGCTGACGACATGGCGACATACAACCTTCACCGGGGCTACCGCGCATGCTCGTCACTACTGTTGCATGCTGGGTAGTGTAGTTCTTGTATTCCCTAGCTAATAACATCACAGTAAGTATGTGTATACATTGTTGCTGACTGGAGAAATCAAATTATTATTATTATTACTTATGACTGATTTATTTACTTAATTCTCATTTTGCTTATTTATATTTTGATTTTATTTTGTGTTGAAAATAAAAATAAAGACATTTAAAAATATATTTTTTAAGAAATCTTTTCTCGCAGCCCAACCTCACCCAGACTGTGCATCCAGTGGCCCCCAGGTAAATTGAGTTTGAGACCCCTGCATTAGATAGAGTGCATGGACATTTGGACTTCACACTTAGGTGTGAAAATACAAAAAACAAACAAATCAGACGAATTTAGTACATGGAAACGTAGTGAGTGTCAAAAGCTGAGGACAGATCTAAGAGAACCAGAACAGATAATTTTCCACAATAAGCAGACATAATAATGTCTCTGGACACTTTAAGTAAGGCTGTTTACGTAGAGTGCTGTTTACGGAAACCACACTAAAATGACTCATGGATGTTACTTTGGTTGAGGAAAAATGTCAGCTGTTCACAAACCACATTCTCAAGGATCTTAGACAGAAACGGGAGCTTGGAGATGGGCCTATAACTATTTCGATCGGCCGGGTCAAAGCCTGCTTTTTTAATAATGGCTCTACTATGGCATGTTTAAAAGCATTGGGAAACACACCAGTAGACCAAGAGAGGTTAACCCTTTTGGAAACACAAGTACCAATTTCCTCAAAGAGCCTAAAAGGAAGGACGTCCGATGAACAAGAAGAAGGCTTCATCTTGGTCATCAGTCAACATCACAGTCCTAAATGAGGACAACATGCTGGGGACAGGCTCCAAGACAGAAGGGGTGGGATTTTATCCTTGATAATCTTGATTTTGTTAGTGAAAAATCTCAAAAAGGCATGGCTGTCGGCTTTGCAAAAACAGGGTTAACTGGAGCAGCAGGACATACAAAAGAACGTATGGTGCCAAACAACACTTTTTTTTAATTCATTGTTACTATTTAACGAATATAGTCAGATCTGGCATTTTCAACTATCACATTGTAGGATGACAAGATCCCTGAGATAGAGCCTGTGCACCTCAAGGTTAATGGATTGCCACAGGCGTTCGGTCTTCAATAAAGTGTCTTTTATTGAACAATATTGCAGTTTAAAACAGCACATCTGCCAATATAAACAAGTATCAAGTAATTATAGTTACATATTACTTACACATACAAAGTCTCCAAGGAAGAAGCGTATTAAAAAGTATCAAGTAACAAACGTGGCTGCATCATTCAAGTCAGTCATGACCTTAATTTCATGCCACTAGATGTCACCAAAAAAAAAAACCAATTACTACTGCACTTTAATTTAAAGACAGCATAAATCCATTTCACACAGTGAATAATAAATAGGTTAGTGCTTTTATCCATCCATCCATTTTCTACAACTTATTCCCTTCGGGGTTGCGGGGGGCGCTGGAGCCTACCTCAGCTACAATCGGGCAGAAGGCGGGGTACACCCTGGACAAGTCGCGACCTCATCGCATGGCCAACACAGATAGACAGACAACATTCACACTCACATTCACACACTAGGGCCAATTTAGTGTTGCCAATCAACATATCCCCAGGTGCATGTTTCTGGAGGTGGGAGGAAGCCGGAGTACCCGGAGGGAACCCACGCAATCACGGGGAGAACATGCAAACTCCACACAGAAAGATCCCGAGCCCGGGATTGAATCCAGGACTACTCAGGACCTTCGTATTGTGAGGCAGATGCACTAACCCCTCTGCCACTGTGCTTAATTCCTACCAATTTCTACTAAATAATAAAAGTGTGTGCAGTAAAATTTCTGCTGATGTCGTATTGAAACAATATCTGCCAATACTAAAGGCTTCGTAATAGAAGTATTAAGTTAGGACACCCCTGTAGACAACACCGTGCATGTTCTGAAACATTTCCAGCCTTTTGTGTGCTTCACTTCAGGAGTACAATCTTTTGTCTTAATCATCTCTCACGTTTCATTCTTCATCACCGTCATCCTTCTTCCTCTCCTGCTATTAAATATTTAATAAACATTCATCCATACTGATTCTCTTTTGTTCTCAAAGATCTCATCAGCTTCCACCCTCCCCTCATTTACTTCCTCCCTCCAACTCATTCTCACCGCTGACGCAATTCCGCCATGCTTTGGCTGAGAGTTTTCTGCTCGTTTCTGTGACCTTTAAAAATATAAAAAAATAATAAAAAACTGCTGATCAAATTCTGCTGCTCATCCCATTATGGCCCGACAGGGAGGGAACCAGAGCGACACAGATATTGAGGACAAGCATGGAGAAGGAGGTTGAGGCGGGGCTTTGTGGATCACAGCAGCCAGAAAAAATTATTTTACTCTCCATCAAAACCCTCATTCCGTCCCCCTTGATCGTCGTAAACTTTACTCTGCTAATAAAAGCAGAAGCGGTGGTGGTTTACTGTTAACTTAATTAAAGGCTGCCGCCCACCCGGCAAACGTCTCATCCCGCTGCGTGCACAAAAGCAATCTCCGATCGATCGCCTTTGCACGACAATCAATTCATCTCCATTGGTAGCCATTAGGAAGCATTTGTGGCTATTTAGCAATGAGAGAGAGACCGTGGGCAAAAGCAGAGGCATGAGAGATAGGAAAAGGTCAAAGAACTAAGGGAATTGTGCGATGGAAGAAATGACTCATACTGTAACAACTGAATGGTATCAGTAACAGCTGGAATGTACTCAGCTTTAGAACTTCAATAAACAACTTCAGTAGGATGTGCTGATAATACCTTGCTTTCATGGAACTTAAGTGTGTCCTTGGTACGACTTGGCTTTAAAAGATGCTTTAAGCTCCCTAATGCCAGTCTAACAGGGATCGTAAGTCAAACACACTGGAACATGTAGAATTCACAACTGGAGCTCCATTTCCAGGAAAAGTACGCCTCAAACACCATCATGCATTTTAGGTGTGTCCCTATGTCCGGATACAAGCAGTCCTGCACTGTTTACTTGTGCAAAGCTGGGAAGCCTAGAGTGCATCTGCAAAGTTCAATCAAATCAATCAATCATTTGTAAAGTAACAAAGGACTTAAAGTTAGTATTATTTGGTCGGGGGCGTGGTTAAGAGGGGAGGAGTAGATTTACAGCTAAAATTCATCAAGTCAAGTATTTCATATATATATAAATATATATATATATATATATATATATATATATATATATATATATATATTAAGGCTGAAATCAGTTACGTAAATACGTCGACGCCGTTTTTGTGCGTCGACGCGTCACATATTAATGTCACGCTACCGCCATGGCGAAGCGCAAAGCAGACGATCAAAGCAGACGATCAAAGCAGACGATGCGAGCGGTGCGAGCGAGGGGGAAAAATCATGCCAAAAGTCGTCAAAAGTGTGAAAGTATTTCAATAATCGGCCTAATAATGTTGTTGTATGCACACTGTCGAGCGTAAATGGCCTATAATAGCAGCACAACGGCTATGAACGAACATTTGAAAAGAAAACCATCAACTAGTCAATCGTCCGCGTGAGCATACGTTGTCATCATTACACAAAAACATGAATGTGTCATTTGTATCTGCTAGGGGTGTAACGGTACGTGTTTTGTATTGAACCGTTTCGGTACGGGGCTTTCGGTTCGGTACGGGGGTGTACCGAACGAGTTTCTAAGCTAAAGCTAACTTTAGCTGCTAAAGTCTTAACAAGCTGCTTTGCTCATTCTGCCTCTGTCTCAGCACGAAGCATTGTCCCACCCACACAACCGTCTGATTGGTACACACGAAACATTATCAGCCAATCAGCAGTGCGTATTCAGAGCGCATGTAGTCAGCGCTTCAGCGTGGAGCAGATAGGTGTTTAGCAGGTGAGCATCAGGCAGCGGACTCTCCCCAAATGATAATAAACACCTCCCAGTCAACTACTAGTAACATCACTATGAGCCCGTTGACCTTCTAGAAACTTCAACTGCAGCTCAGCTCACTCGCAGTCCTGGCTTGAGGTGAAGGCTAATTACCTCTCAGTTCCAGCCACATCGACCCCTTCTGAGCGCCTATTTTCAGCTGCTGGGAATATTGTAAACATGAAAAGAAGCGGAGCATGTACACATGCTAACCTTTCTTCATTACAACTGTTAGTCACTCACTGGAATGAGTAGAATTGGTTATTGTGTACTGTGTTGGACTGGATGTTTATTTTGCACATTTTAAAAGCAATACTTAATGTTTACAGTGCTCCAGAATATTTAGATTGGCACTTTTTTGTATTGGATGTTTATCTTTATTTTTGCACATTTTAGCAAATAAGCAATACTTTCACTTTTGTTGAAATGTTTACACTTTTGTTACAGAATATTTCGTTTTACACTTTTTTGTATTGGATGTTTATCTTTATTTTTGCACATTTTAAAGCAAAATAAGCAATACTTTTACTTTTGAAATGCTTATGCTATTGCAGAATATTAAGATTTGCACTGGATGTTGACTTTTATATTTGCACATTAAAAAGCAAATAAGCTACTTTTAATTTTGTTAAAGGTTAAAAGTTTTAAATGTTTACATTGTTACAGAATATTTAGTCATGTTGTTGTCAATGTTGACTGAGTGGCCATACTTCTTTTTTTTTGTAAATAAAAGCCATGCCTTTTGAAAAAACTGGCCTACATTTATTTTTTCATCTTCATTTTGAATAAAAAAATAATCGGTAAAAGGAAAAATAATCTATAGATTAATCGAAAAAAATAATCGATAGATTAACCGATTAATCGAAAAAAATAATCTATAGATTAATCGATAGAAAAATAATCGTTAGCTGCAGCCTTAATATATATATATATATATATATATATATATATATATATATATATATATATATATATATATATATATACATATATATATATATATATATATATATTTACATCCTGAAAATATGCAAACAAAACTGTGTTTGGATAAATGATACTTCAAACTTGCATAAATAAATCTTATAGAATATAACATAACTTAGCTTCTGAGAGCTTCAAAATGTAATGAATAAAATGCTAAAGTTGTTGATAAACAAGCAATTATTTTAATAATTAAATATGGTCATTTTAAAGGAATTATTATGACCATTTAAAATTAATTATTTCAAATATGTTGGATGTAATAAGGAGTCAGAAAAAATACAAATAAAAATACAATTAATTTTGATGTTTTTAGCAAAATATAGTAAAAATGTATTTAGGTTTTTTTTATTTTAAGTAATAAATATATTTATTTTTAGGTAAGATAAACATAATAATACAATTTATCTCTAGTCTGGATGATTTAGTTCTTGTCACCCTGTTGTCCTGCCGTCTCTTCCCCGAAGATGGCTCCATGAGCTGGGCAAACGCCTGGAGATGCCCTACGTCAACAACACGGTCGGCGGCCCGTCGGTGCGCAGCTCGTACATCGCTACATCTACATCTACTTCACCCTCAGCAGCCTGACCAGCGTCGGCTTTGGCAACGTGTGCGCCAACACGGACGCCGAGAAGATCTTCTCCATCTGCACCATGCTCATTGGCGGTATGCCGGACACCTCGTATGGAATAACGTGATTGGGCAGGCACGCTGTTTATATCGTGGGAAAGCGGACGTGAAAAAAGGCTGTCCTCACTCAGGTCCACATGGAGCTGGAGGGGGCGTGGCCTCCAGCTCCGGCTGAAAATCTCCCGATTTTCGGGAGAATATTTGTCCCGGGAGGTTTTCGGGAGAGGCGCTGAATTTCGGGAGTCTCCCGGAAAATTCCGGAGGGTTGGCAAGTATGAGTATATTATTTATTCATTTATTAATAATGAATAAATCTAAATATGTTCTGGACCTAAAATCACTCTATTCTTTACTGCTTTCTAGTGTTACCATATCTGAGTTATTGTGTAGAAATATGGGGAAACAACTACAAATCAGCGTTTCATTCACTATAGTGTTACAACAAAATCAATTAAAATAATACAAAACCCAAAACCAGTGAAGTTGGCAAGTTGTGTAAATCCTTAATAAAAACAGAATAAAACAATTTGCAAATCCTTTTCAACTTATATTCAATTGAATACACTGAAGAGACAAGATATTTAATCAGATCCCACATCAGGGCAAGAAAAAACTCAACCCCATGAGAACAATTGAGAAGGGACCGCAGACATGGGAATCCCCCCTTGGGTGACCGGTGCAATGGATGCCGGGTGGATACGGTTAATATTGTGAGAGTCCAGTCAATATTGGGGCCAGCATGATCATCTTGCATGTACACACGTCGGGGCGCGTGGCGTCACCGACTGATGCAACACTGCGATAGGACACCAATCTGTACTGACTGAAACACATGAACAATCATATTACAGTATCTGTAAAGTATTATCCCACATTTCATGTTTTGATTGTACACAGCTGAGCTAGCCAGACATTTAGGCCTACTGCCTTATTTATCTTATTTTATTTTATCAATTTAAAAAAAAAAGGACCTTATCTTCACCATACCTGGTTGTCCAAATTAGGCATAATAATGTGTTGATTCCACGACTGTATATATCGGTATCGGTTGATATCGGTATCGATAATTAATAGTTGGACAATATTGGAATATCGGATATCGGCAAAAAAGCCATTATCGAACATCCATAGTTGTGAATCCTCATTTGTCCAAAAGTAGTCATCTTCGTTGTCTATTACCTAGTCTCCCATGATTAGAAAACACACTTTTGTTTGATTCCGGAAATAGGAACACACATTGTTGCAAAAAGTCAGATGTGCGCTGCTATGGAAACAGACATCACACAGAAATGGAAGAAATCTGTCCCGGAAATGATTAAAATGATCAAAATACAGTAAATATTGAACATATTACATATTGTCATAAACGTGTCTGTTACTACATTATATACAGACCTGCAGTGTGTATATAAAACGTTGATGAAGGGTTTTGAAGTTGTCTTAGAAGGCTACAACAATGCTCCCATTAGCCCCATCTTTCAAGTGTTTTTTATCATCTTTAAAATCCTAAAAAAACAAAAACATGTGTTGTCTCTCATGATTGTGAACGATATGTACCGGTAAATAAAAAATAAAAAAGTGCAGTTCCTCTTTAAAGCCAACTGCAAAGAAAGGTGTGCAAAAACTGAAGTTACTGTACATCTTTGAAAAAATATTGTTATAGGTTAATCAATTATCGGTATAGGTATGAAAAAAAAATACACTGTGAATAGGGATGGGTTCTATTCACATTTGAACTGATAGGGGACCGATATGGAAATTATTTTGTCTATTTTAATGCAACCAAACATAGCAATATTAGCAACCAAAAAGATTTGTAAACAAAAAACATGGATTGGATGCAAATCAATGTTGTGGTAATCAGTAGCATGTGTATGGCACAGCCAATGTAAATTAGCATTGAGCTCGCTAGCCCATTTTGAAAAGTGGAGCTTTACTGTACGTTTTGAGCACTTTCTATTTCTTGTTGGTGTGGAAAATTGCAACAATACCTAGATGCAATCCGACTTAGTCCACCTTGAGTGCTGCTTGAGTGCTTGATCCCGCGCTAAGTGTTTGAGCTGGTGCCGAGTTTGCAACCGGACGTGACCACACGTGCAACTAAGGCATCAAAATATGGTACCAATTTTACATGAATCGGTAAGTACCAAATTCGGTACCCATTGCTAATTATGAATCCCTAGTTTTAGGCGACAACATTTAAACTTTTTCTTGTTACTTTTACACCTACTTGCTCCATTATGCTACTTTTTATGTGTTTTTTTTAATAGTATTTTTAGGATGTGCGGCGGCCATTTCCCACTCAACTTTCTCATGCACTCTAAATTACTATTGATGTTTAAAAAATGTATTGTTATATGTAATGACTTGACCGAGAAATCCAGGTAGCGCAGTCTTCCAATGAGGGTCCTCGTTGCTCTTACACTAAATAAACACCCTCGCTCTGATTACACATGCAGTTAGAGAGAAAATGTTGTGTTGCGCGAGACGACGTGCATGCTCGCATGAAAGAACGTTGACTTGTCTCCGCAAAGAAATCACATTTGTTTCATCTGCTTTGCACTTTTGTCAAAATGTCTTTTTTCCTGACGTTTCTCTCAGGGGAGGCTGTCAAAAAACGACCAGAGAAGATACAAGCAACTTCAAGCGAGTTTTTGCCCACAGTCTCCCATAGAAAGACGAAGATTGTGGAAGTAGATCTCGCATTACGTTCATTCTTCTTCATGATGATGATTATCAGCTGCAATCAAGAAGTCAGCTGTTTCAAGTTGAGTAACAAATTTGATTGACATTTAGCTGCATTTAAAGTCAGAAAAATACAAAAGGGTCATATATGCAAACAATAACACTATTGGAGTTGTGCGATATATGATATAAATGATATAGATTTGGCAGAGGATAGAAATGTAAATACATATACACACATAATACAGTATATATCACGCACACACACAAACACAACAAGATATATATATATATATATATATATATATATATATATATATATATATATATATATATATATATATATATATATATATATATATACTGTATATATATATTCTTTAAAATGTTTTCTCTAATGTGGCCCCCGAGTCAAAAAGTTTGGGGACCCCTGGTCTAAACAACTAAGATACAGTATTCACATTAAACATTAAGGCTGTGCTGTCTTTGCATAAAGTGATCGATATAAACTCGACATTGTTACGTTGAAACACACGTACATCCATTGAACGGGAAGTGAGCTCGTGTGACGTCACATAAACCGGAAGTGGGGGGAAAACTAATCACCCTATTTGCATTCATTAGAAAAACATTCTAAAACGTTGACAAATTAAAATTGGAGCAGATAAACATATTTAAACAGACGGATAAAAATAATATGGCTTTTATGAAGCCAGAACAATATTTAATGTTTCCTCTGCCAAGAAAGTTTATTTGTGTGTCTATTTTAGTTATTAAAAAAATACAACTTGGTTAAAAGGTTTTAGTGTGTATAAGTACTTGTTAAGGTCATTCAACAATACTGCAATAATAATGGTAACTGTGATCATTTTGGTCACAGTAATTTTATTTAGCCATATTATTCATTGTTTTGTTGTTTATATTTAAGGGTCCTCCACCCCCTTAACAGAACATATTCTATTGCTTTTGGTTGTGATTTTTATTCAAGTAAAAAATGTTGCTGACAGAGTATATTTTATTTTAATCATTTGCTTGTTTTATTTATCATGGATAATTAAAAATATAAAAACATTCCAACTACAATGTTAAAATATATGACAAATATAATGAATGCATGGACGTTTACACATTTGAAACGGTATACTTGCATTATTATTATGTATTATCATTACATCAGTGGTTAATTTAGTCTCAAAACAATGTTGGCAATAATATCGTTTATCAGCATATTCCTGAAAAAAATTTTTTATTTGCCCAGGCTTATTATTGATTTATTTTGCTCAAATATTGTATGTAATAACATCCATCCATCCATTTTCTACCGCTTGTCCCATATTTCATTGATATTGTTACACCACCATCCTGTGTTTTTGTCTGATTATAATTGTGATCCAAAATGTAATCATGTTGAAAATGTGAAGGTATCAGCATTGGTATGACTACTGTCTCTGTATATACTTTGTATTGGATCAATACTCAAATTTGTAGTGTCACCCAAAACTAACAGAAAAAAAGGTGCTTATTACATTTTAACAGACATATAGATAGAACCATGTTACAAGAGAAAGTAACCAGACATTAACAGTAAATAAACAAGTAGATTAATAATAGTCTTGAGAATAAAATACAACTGCAAATTACATGTTACTGAATATGTAAATTAGGAGCTTTTGTAACCCATATTAAAATGCTTCTGTTGTCATTTATAAATACCAAATAATATATTGTGATATAAATTGTTATCACAGGAGGGTGCTATATATATTGTGATTATATATGCTAGGTAGTATCACCCATCCCCACTTTGTGTTACTTTGTATGCAAATATATTACAAAGCTGGAAATACATATCAAAATATTCTTATGTTTGAAGGGAGAATAAGTCAAACAAAGACTCGAACATCATTGAAGCCTCGAAATGCGACCCAAAAAATCTTGTCCTTCCTATTCTTTGTCTCATTCTCACCATGGATCAATTTCATATCTTCTTGCGAATTAACGAGAGTGATTAATATTCCCTTTGGAAACATTCCTTTATCTAAACGTGACCTTTAAATGTCAGGATTGGCGGATAATCAGCTTGGTATTTCAACATCTCTTCTGACTGTGTGACTGTCCATTGCTGCTCTCTTCATTGATGACAGACTTCAGACTTCAGACCTGATAGGAGGACAACTTTGTCTCAGGACAGTATCCTCTATTAGTCCTTCAACAAGTTGGTTAGCTGAACACAGTGAGTGTGTACAGTATTTGTCTCTCTATAAACCACATTTACACCAAACTTACAATACAGTTCAGTTCAGTACGGTTGGAGAGTAGCATCAACCAATAAACCCACAGCAGTGCCATCTTGCACAATTGTATCACAGCAAACCAAGATCTGAATAGTGGGACCATTTGTTCAGAAATGTCAATACCTTCAACAATGTGTACCATATCTAATTGTACCAAACCGTACAGCTTAGTGGAAACAACGCTTTAAGGGGTCAATTTATGATTTTTTTCTACATTTAAAACGCTTCCTTGTAGTCTGCATAACATGTAATGGTGGTCCTTTGGTCAAAATTTTGCATAGATTTAGCTTGACAGACCATCTATAAGCCACTTTCTGACTATCTCTTCAGGATGACGGGTTTTGTGGGCGGTCTTATTTACGTATTCAGGCGACTGCACATTCTCCCCGTCAACCATGTTGTAGTTTTTAGCACTTCCATTTGGAGTCTACTGACAGATGTAAAATTAGAACTATATGCTAGCTTGTATTAGAAATGGCAACAGAGGGGGATGCATGTGCATGTACAAGCCAGTCTACCCCACAACAGCCCTATATGTAAGATCTCATACATGAACACTATTTTTATCTACATGGACAAAAAGTGCAGTTACATCCTATGTCCATAACTTGCCATTTTGCAAAATGTTCACATTTATTTGTATTATTTATGTTATTTTGTTTCTGCCATATTACTTTGCTTATAATGCTTGTATTGCTTTCATGTGCTCAATCAAATTTCCACTTGAGGTACATACATACATTTTTAATGTGTTGTTTGTGGTTTTTAGAACAAAACTTGGTTAAAATATTTCAGTATAAGAAGTTTATGAACATTTTGAGCACATTTAAAAATACTGTGATAATAATGATTTTGGTCACAATAACCTTGATAAAAATGTTTCATACCGTGACATCCCTAGTTGTAATCATGGCAGACTTGGTAACAGACAACGAAGACGACTATTTTTGGATAAATGAGGATTCACAACCTTATCTGTTTGAACCTGGATATACAGAGGATGAACTGCTGCTTATAGAAGAGAGCACAAAAAAACGCTAAAACGTTGGAGCAGACGATTGTGAGGTTGGCGTGACTCGAAGCTATAAACGTGGAACTTGGGGCCAAGCTTTGCGAACATAAATGCCGTACTTACCCAAATTATCCTGCCAGCATGACCTAAACCGACAATTGTCCATTTTTTTTTTTTTCCATTTATTTATTTATTTCAGGCAATGACATAAAAAAAATACAAAATTGACAACACATAATAATATAAATTAATATAGTGCAAAAGGTAATGTATGGTATGTAATGCATGATTGTCCAGTTTTGCCTGAAAGGTAGTGGGAAGAAGATAATTTATTTAATCCCACCCCCAGTTCTCCATTCAGTGATTATTCACATGAGTCTCACTCTTACTTTGTTCAAGGATTATGGTAAATGGGTTGTACTTGTATAGCGCTTTTCTACCTTTTTTAAGGAACTCAAAGCGCTTTGACACTATTTCCACATCCACCCATTCACACACACACACACATTCACACATTCACACACTAATGGCGGGAGCTGCCATGCACGGCGCTAACCAGGCCCATCAGGAGCAAGGGTGAAGTGTCTTGCTCAAGGACACAACGGACGTGACTAGGATGGTAGAAGGTGGGGATTGAACCAGTAACCCTCAGATTACTGGCACGGCCACTCTCCCAACTTCGCCACGCCGTCCCCAGGATTATAATACAGATGTTGTATCATAGTGGCATTACCACAGGTAACAATAATTATTACACTGTAACAATAATTTGCATCAACAATGTAGGAATAATGAATATACCAACAATGGTAATAGACAACAAAGTAATAATAGTAATAGACAACATAGCAATAATGGTAAGGAAACATTGAGCACACTTTGAGACAGAGTACAGCAGCAGGTCAAATTAAAGACCCTCATCTCTATATTTGAACCAGACCCCATGTTTGTATAATAGTTTAAATCGATTATTAGTTTGGCGTTGCTTGTGTTGTAAGTCCAGTTTGTTCCATAGTTTTACTCCGCATACAGACACACAAAAACGTTTGAGTGGTTTGAGCTCTCGGCAATAAGAAATATCCAAAGCCTCTCAAGTTATGAGCCTGCACTCGTCTTATAAAAAATTTTTGTAAATTAGGCGGCAATAATTTGTTAAATGCTTTATATAAGATTATTCATGTATTATATTTAACAAGGTCATCAAATTTGAGCAACCTTGATTGCATAAACAGATTATGAGTATGTTCTAAATAACCAACGTTGTGAATGATCCGCACTGCTCTTTTCTGTAATTGATCAGAGGATGAATTGTGTTGTGGTAAGTATTCCCCCATACTTCAACACAGTATGTAAGGTATGGGAGTACCAAGGTGCAGCATAGAGTACGGAGTGCATTTTCATTGAGGTATAGTTTTGCTTAGTTTATAATGGAGAGGCTTTTGGAGATTTTTGTTTTAATGTGTCTGACATGAGGTTTCCATGATAGTTTACTATCAATTATCACTCCCAAAAATGTATTCTCATTTACGATTTCAATTTGGGTACCATCAATACTTATTTTCTGTTCAGATGTTATGTTGCGATTTCCAAACATCACTATCTTAATTTTATTTATATTCAAAGATCATTTATTTGTGTCCATCCCTTTTTTTACTATGTTTAGTTCTGTGTTTACTGTATTTATGAGCTCATTATAGTCATCACTACTGTAGAATATATTTGTGTCGTCTGCAAATAGTATACATTTCAGTACTTTGGATGTATTAAACATATCATTAATATATACATTAAACAGTTTTGGCCCCAACACGGACCCTTGGGGGACACCACAAGCAATGCCAAGAGTATCAGATAAAAATTGACCCATTTTTAGAAACTGTACCCTCCCTGTTAAATAACTTTTTAACCAGTGACCAGCCAGCCCCCTAATTCCATATCTTCCCATTTTATCTAGTAGAATTGAATGATTAATGGTATCAAAGGCTTTCTTTAGATCAATAAAAATACCAACTGCATCCATCAAGTGAGTCACTAAAATATTGATCATGATATACGCAGTACACCATCCTAGTTTTTACATAGTGTCGAGCTTGGTGTGTACAAACAAAGCATAAAATGTGGGCTAATACTTTACAATCCTGTGCGCCCTCTGAGGTCCGAGAGCCAGCTCCAGCTTGTGGTGCCCAAGACCAGACTTAAAACCAGGGGAGACAGGGCCTTTCTCTGTGGTCGGCCCTAAGCTCTGGAACACTCTGCCCCTCCATGTTCGAACTGCTCCCACAGTGGAGTGTTTTAAGTCTCGTTTTAAGACCCACTTTTATTCTCTGGCTTTTAACACTACGTGAGTTGTGTGGTCCTCTGTTGTCCGCTGTTTTTAAAATTTTGATTTCTATTTACTGTTTTAATTGGTTTTACCCTTTAAAATAGTTTTTAATCATATTTATTTTATATTGTTTTTATATTGGTTTTATATGTATTTATTTGTTGTTTATATTCAGTCATTGGTGGAGCTAAGGATAATATTTGAATATTGTTTTTAATATTGTGCAGCACTTTGGAAACATTTTGTTGTTTATATGTGCTATATAAAGAAAGTGGATTGGATTGGATATGATTTATTTAAGTTTGTCAGTCAACACAATTTGGTGTTCTATCACATTGTGTTGTGTATTACAAACTCAAAAGCGATTCAGTTGCTGACGCAAAAGCTAGCTATCTCTTGCCGTAAATAGCTCAGAGCTAATGCCTTAGCATGCCGCCCCAAGACGATGTATTACTACGCTAGAAAAATAGTTCCTCAGTGTTTGCTCTTACGATAACAGTGTCGCTTGAATATGAAACCTTTAAGTGTCAGTTCTGTGAGGGCGCTTGTAAGCACACAATGACAAACATGACAGCAATCAATTGCCATGTTTTGTATGTACAGTAAAGCTTTGACTTTGCTTCTTCACCCAGCTATCGTGATTTTGGGAGCAAGACTGTCACAATTCCAGAATTTCAGTAGTCGATACCTATGAAGTTGCACGATTCTCGATACTTATTCGATACCACGATAAAAAACAAAAAACTAAACCCATATACTTTAAATTTTATACTTTATTGTAATCTGTTTCAAAGTTTCAAGTATCTGAGATAACTGTGCTTCAACATATTTTTGCACAGAATGTAAATTACAGCATTAGCTGCCAAGAGGTAACTATATTAGCTAGGACGATACCGATTGTTAGGAGTGAAGGAGGTCGATAACCGATATTTGAGGCCGATATACATTTACAGTAAAAGTGACATAATGGCATCAAAACTTTTAAAAATACTATTTCAAATACTAATTGTTAAAATGCAAAAAGCATGTTTATTTACAAACAAGTAAATACAAACAAACAAAGTGCAGGGAGTTGTTTGGCACAATAGCGTCTCTTATGAAGCTAAATCAACATTTTATTGAATAAATACGTAAGTACCAATGATTGTCACACACACACAAGGTGTGGCGAAATTATTCTCTGCATTTGACCCATCACCCTTGATCACCCCCTGGGAGGTGAGGGGAGCTCCCTTAAGTGTTGTATCCCTGAAATAGTTTGTATCCCTGCCACACAGACAGGCTGAAATAATATGTATCTCTTAATAATGTCAACTGTGATTGATCAAATGATTTCTAATTCACAGTGTTGATATTGACAGAGTCCGTGAGCAGGCTGATCACCTGCTGTAGCAATATTAAATTTTATTACAAAATGGAAAACGTTTTTAAGATCATGCAGCAATATGAAGTACAAAACATAATATACTATCAAAAGCATTATTTAGGTAGAAAAATAGGTTACATATTTAACATCTTTATCAAGGCATGATTGTTACGATCTCTCTGAGCTGCCACCTTAACGTGGTAGAGGAGTTTGCGTGTCCCAATGATCCTAGGAGCTATGTTGTCCGGGGGCTTCTATGCCCCCTGGTAGGGTCTCCCAAGGCAAACTGGTCCTAGGTGAGGGATCAGACAAAGAGCAGCTCGAAGACCTCTATGAAGAACACAAACAAAGGACCCAGATTTCCCTCGCCCGGACGCGGGTCACCGGGGCCCCCCTCTGGAGCCAGGCCAGGAGGTGGGGCACAATGGCGAGCGCCTGGTGGCCGGGCCTGTTCCCATGGGGCCTGGCCGGG
Organism: Entelurus aequoreus; assembly: GCF_033978785.1. Taxonomy (NCBI): domain Eukaryota; kingdom Metazoa; phylum Chordata; class Actinopteri; order Syngnathiformes; family Syngnathidae; genus Entelurus; species Entelurus aequoreus. The sequence goes on from NC_084734.1 coordinate 18,088,257, forward strand.
CACAGCCCGAAGAGGCAACGTGGGTCCCCCCTCCAATGGGCTCACCACCCATAGCAGGGACCATAGAGGTCGGGTGCAGTGTGAGCTGGGCGGAAGCCGAGGGCAGGGCACTTGGCGGTCCAATCCTCTGCTACATAAGCTAGCTCTTGGGACGTGGAACGTCACCTCGCTGGGGGAGAAGGAGCCTGAGCTAGTGCGTGAGGTGGAAAAGTTCCGGCTAGATATAGTCGGACTCACCTCGACGCACAGCAAGGTCTCTGGAACCAGTTCTCTTGAGAGGGGCTCGACTCTCTTCCACTCTGGCGTTGCCGGCAGTGAGAGGCGACGGGCTGGGGTAGCAATTCTTGTTTCCCCCCGGCTCAAAGCCTGCACGTTGGAGTTCAACCCAGTGGACGAGAGGGTAGCTTCCCTCCGCCTTCGGGTGGGGGGAGGGTCCTGACTGTGGTTTGCGCTTACGCGCCAAACGGCAGCTCAGAGTACCCACCCTTTTTGGATTCACTCGAGGAAGTACTGGAGAGTGCTCCCCCGGGTGATTCCCTCGTTCTACTGGGAGACTTCAACGCTCATGTTGGCAGCGACAGTGAAACCTGGAGAGGTGTGATTGGGAAGAATGGCCGCCCGGATCTGAACCCGAGTGGCGTTTTGTTATTGGACTTTTGTGCTCGTCACATATTGTCAATAACAAACACCATGTTCAAACATAAGGGTGTCCATATGTGCACTTGGCACCAGGACACCCTATGCCACAGTTCCATGATCGACTTTGTAGTTGTGTCATCGGATATGCGGTCTCATGTTTTGGACACTCGGGTGAAGAGAGGGGCGGAGCTTTCTACCGATCACCACCTGGTGGTGAGTTGGCTGCGATGGTGGGGTAGGATGCCTGACAGACCAGACAGGCCCAAACGCATTGTGAGGGTCTGCTGGGAACGCCTGGCAGAGTCTCCTGTCAGAGAGAGTGTCAATTCCCACCTCCGGAAGAACTTTTAACATGTCACGAGGGAGACGCTGGACATTGAGTCCGAGTGGACGATGTTCCGTACCTCTATTGTCGAGGCGGCTGATTGGAGCTGTGGCCGCAAGGTGGTTGGTGCCTGTCGTGGCGGTAATCCTAGAACCCGCTGAGGGATGCCGTCAAGCTGAAGAAAGAGTCCTATCGGGCTCTTTTGGCTCATAGGACTCCGGAGACAGCAGACAGGTACCGACAGGCCAAGCGGTGTGCGGCTTCAGCGGTCGCGGAGGCAAAAACTCGGATATGGGAGGAGTTCGGGGAAGCCATGGAGAACGACTTCCGGACGGCTTCGAAGCGATTTTGGACCACCATCCGCCGCCTCAGGAAGGGGAAGCAGTGCAGTGTCAACACCGTGTATGGTGGGGATGGTGTTCTGCTGACCTCGACTGCGGATGTTGTGGATCGGTGGAGGGAATACTTCGAAGACCTCCTCAATCCTACCAGCACGTCTCCCTATGAGGAAGCAGGGCCTGGGGAATCTGTGGTGGGCTCTCCTATTTCTGCGGCTGAGGTTGCCGAGGTAGTTAAAAAGCTCCTCGGTGGCAAGGCCCTGGGGGTGGATGAGATCCGCCCGGAGTTCCTTAAGGCTCTGGATGCTGTGGGGCTGTCTTGGTTGACAAGACTCTGCAACATCGCGTGGATTGGCGAACCGGGGTGGTGGTTCCTCTCTTTAAGAAGGGGAACCGGAGGGTGTGTTCCAACTATCGTGGGATCACACTCCTCAGCCTTCCCGGTAAGGTCTATTCAGGTGTACTGGAGAGGAGGCTACGCCGGATAGTTGAACCTCGGCTTCAGGAGGAACAGTGTGGTTTTCGTCCTGGTCGTGGAACTGTGGACCAGCTCTATACTCTCGGCAGGGACCTTCAGGGTGCATGGGAGTTTGCCCAACCAGTCTACATGTGTTTTGTGGACTTGGAGAAGGCATTCGACCGTGTCCCTCGGGAAGTCCTGTGGGGAGTACTCAGAGAGTATGGGGTATCGGACTGTCTTATTGTGGCGGTCCGCTCCCTGTATAATCAGTGTCAGAGCTTGGTCCGCATTGCCGGCAGTAAGTCTGACACGTTTCCAGTGAGGGTTGGACTCCGCCAAGGCTGCCCTTTGTCACCGATTCTGTTCATAACTTTTATGGACAGAATTTCTAGGCGCAATCAGGGCATTGAGGGTATCTGGTTTGGTGGCTGCTGGATTAGGTCTCTGCTATTTGCAGATGATGTGGTCCTGATGGCTTCATCTGGCCAAGATCTTCAGCACTCACTGGATCGGTTCGCAGCCGAGTGTGAAGCGACTGGGATGGGAATCAGTACCTTCAAGTCCGAGTCCATGATTCTCTCTCGGAAAAGGGTGGAGTGCCATCTCAGGGTGGGGAAGAGATCTTGCCCCAAGTGGAGGAGTTCAAGTACCTCGGAGTCTTGTTCACGAGTGAGGGAAGAGTGGATTGTGAGATCGACAGGCGGATCGGTGCGGCGTCTTCAGTAATGTGGACACTGTATCGATCCGTTGTGGTGAAGAAGGAGCTGAGCCGGAAGGCAAAGCTCTCAATTTACCGGTCGATCTACGTTCCCATCCTCACCTATGGTCATGAGCTTTGGGTCATGACCGAAAGGACAAGATCACGGGTACAATCGACCGAAATGAGTTTTGTCCGCCGGGTGGCGGGGCTCTCCCTTACAGATAGGGTGAGAAGCTCTGTCATCCGGGGGGAGCTCAAAGTAAAGCCACTGCTCCTCCACATCGAGAGGAGCCAGATGAGGTGGTTCGGGCATCTGGTCAGGATGCCACCCGAACGTCTCCCTAGGGAGGTGTTTCGGGCACGTCCGACCGGTAGGAGACCACGGGGAAGACCCAGGACACATTGGGAAGACTATCTCTCCCGGCTGGCCTGGGAACGCCTCGGGATCCCCCGGGAGGAGCTGGATGAAGTGGCTAGGGAGAGGGAAGTCTGGGCTTCCCTGCTTAGGCTGCTGCCCCCGCGACCCGACCTCGGATAAGCGGAAGAAGATGGATGGATGGATGGATGGATGGATTGTTACGATCCACATTTTATATCACTATCCATTAGGCAGCCTACACGCACACAAAAAAAAATCACAAATATCGCACTACAACTATGATTTGCTTTTCTGCTTGAGTGGCACCCACTTTTCCCACACTAGTGTCTATCATATTTGTGTGTCTCTGCAATAACACTAGACTGAATTTAGTACAAGTTTTTTTATCTCTCTCTCAAACACACAAACATGCTTCTACTATAATGAACTGTTTCCCTCGCTATATTTACAGAAACTTTGTTTCCAAGTGATTCCTAGACATGTCATGAGGTACTACGAGGTAACAGAGCTGCCACTTATGTTTGAGTTTTTACGGTATTCTGCTCGTAGTGAACGTTACTTGTAGTTGAGACATGTAGGGCAATGGGATGTTTATTACAGTTTTGTGAGTGTTTTTTGTTTTTACAAACCTTCAACACATCCATACACCCACCCGAGTTTCTCCACTCGTGTGTTTAAGAACGTATACTAGTGTGTTGTTTGCGTAACCAACCAGATAGCGCCGTGGGCAGGACAATGTTGGTGACAGAGAAGAACGGCTGCATGTGCCAAAATAGTTACTTTTAAATGGGCCCGTTCGTCTAAAAAATGCATTTGTTTGATGATGGAAGTGATAAAGATTGGGTTGCACGCTTCTGGAGGTTTTCTGCACGCTGTGGTACTACACACTCCCTGGGCTTGTGGTGGCGGATCTCAACTCTCACTCACGCTGCAAATACTTTTGTGCCTGCTAGTATTTATCGCTGAATAAATTCATGACGTAAGTTAAACCACTTTTTCACTTTTAATATGTACCTCTACTCACTAAAAATAGCAACAATGTGGCTAAACTTAATCGCAGATCATTTTTGTTACGTATTATTCTCTGGCAAACCAGGCGCATATGAGGTGCATTATGAAGCCGAGTTACATCACACCGACACTTATACCACCACACTAACACACTTCCATCGTTTATTTATGAGCAAGAACAAACCGGAAGCGCCAAATCCGCATTTGTGATAGACATCCACGAATGAACAAATATCTTTTTTTTTTTAAGACAGTAGGTGTTCTTTTTGACATTTACACAGCTCACTAGGGCTGTGAATCTTTGTGTGTCCCACGATTCGATTCAAAATCGATTCTTGGGGTCACGATTCTCGATTCAAAAACTTTTTTTTAATTTTTTTTTAATGAAAACAATACACAACAATACCATAATAATGCAATACAATTTCAAAACCAAACCCGACCCAGCAACATTCAGAATAGCAATAAACAGAGCAATTGAGGACACACAAACATGACACGGAACAATCTAAAAGTAGTGAGACAAAAATTTATATTATCAACAACAGTATCAATATTAGTAACAATTTCAACATAGCAGTGATTAAAAATCCCTCATTGATATTATCATTACAAACATTAATATAAAAAAAAATTACAAAAAATTAACAATAGTGTCAAAGTGGCTTACACTTGCATCGCATCTCATAAACTTGACAACACACTGTGTCCAATATTTTGCACAATGATATAATAAGTCCTATTTTGGTTCATTTAATAGTTAAAACAAATTTAAATAATGGATCCCATATTCCAATATATGACTCATTATTATCTAAACCAGGGGTCACCAACCTTTTTGAAACCAAGAGCTACTTCTTGGGTACTGATTAATGCGAAGGGCTACCAGTTTGATACACACTTAAATAAATTGCCAGAAATAGCCAATTTGCTCAATTTACCTTTAACTCTATGTTATTATTAATAATTAAAGGCCTACTGAAACCCACTACTACCGACCACACAGTCTGATAGTTTATATATCAATGATGAAATCTTAACATTGCAACACATGCCAATACGGCCGGGTTAACTTATAAAGTGCAATTTTAAATTTCCCGCCACACTTCCGGTTTAAAAAGCCTTCGAAGGATGACGTATGCGCGTGACGTAGCCCGAGGAACAGAGGTATGCCTTCTCCATTGAATACAATACAAAAAAGCTCTGTTTTCATTTCATAATTCCACAGTATTCTGGACATCTGTGTTGGTGAATCTTTTGCAATTTGTTTAATGAACAATGGAGGCTGCAAAGAAGAACGTTGTAGGTGGCTGTAGCAACACAAGGACCACTTACTCGGATAGCAGACGCCTAGCCAATGCTAGCAGACGCCTAGCCGATGCTAGCAGACGCCTAGCCGATGCTAGCAGACCCACCGCACGGATGATCTGGTGAAGTCCTTCGTCGCGCCGTCAATCGCTGGAACGCAGGTGAGCACGGGTGTTGCTGAGCAAAGCAGATGAGGGCTGGCTGGCGTAGGTGGAGCGCTAATGTTTTTATCATAGCTCTGTGAGCTCCGGTTGCTAAGTTAGCCTTAGCGTCGCTAGCAACAGCATTGTTAAGCTTTGCCAGGCTGAGATCTATTTACCGTGTAGTTACATGTACATGGTTTAATAGTATTGTCGATCTTCTGTCTATCCTTCCAGTCAGGGATTTATTTATTTTGTTGCTATCTGCATTTGAGACAGATGCTATCACGTTAGCTCATGCTAAAGATGCTAAAGAGCTTCGTCGATGTATTGTCGTGGAGATAAAAGGCACTGTAATGTCCATTTCGCGTTCTCGACTCTCATTTTCAAGAGGATATAGTATCCAAGGTGGTTTAAAATACAAATCCGTGATCCACAATAGAAATAGGAGAGAGTGTGGAATCCAATGAGCCAGCTTGTACCTAAGTTACGGTCAGAGCGAAAAAAAATATGTATTTCACTGCATTCTAGTCCGTCACTCTAACGTTCCTCGTCCACGAATCTTTCATCCTCGCTCAAATCAATGGGGTAATCGTCACTTTCACGGTCCGAATAGCTCTAGCTGCGTTGAAAACAATAGGAAAATATGAGGGAGTGAACAACTGACAACGTCACGCTACTTCCGGTAGGGGCAAGTTTTTTTTTTATCAGAGACCAAAAGTTGCGAACTTTATCGACGTTGTTCTATACTAAATCCTTTCAGCAAAAATATGGCAATATCGCAAAATGATCAAGTATGACACATAGAATGGATCTGCTATCCCCGTTTAAATAAAAAAAATTCATTTCAGTAGGCCTTTAATGATATTTATCTTTGTGGAAACACTGATCATCTTAATGATTTCTCACAATAAATATATATAGAAACAGATAAATATCAATATGCAACACTTTATATTTATATTTTCTCTCAGTGAACATTTTTCAAATTGAACATTTTCAAATGATCACTTCTAAGACAATCTTGTGAAATCACAATATCCCATTTTAACTAGCTAGCCATTAACATTTTTTTTTAACAAATCATGAATTACTTTGCACCATGTTTGTACAAATAATAACTCATGTAAAATTTTAAAATATTAAAAAATAATTTATGGAACATCATTAGTAATTTTTCCTGATTAAGATTAATTTTAGAATTTTGATGACATGTTTTAAATAGGTTCAAATCCAATCTGCACTTTGTTAGAATATATAACAAATTGGACCAAGCTATATTTCTAACAAAGACAAATCATTATTTCTTCTAGATTTTCCAGAACAAATTTTTTAAAAAGAAATTCAAAAGACTTTGAAATAAGATTTAAATTTGATTCTACAGATTTTCTAGATTTGCCAGAATAATTTTTTTGAATTTTAATCATAAGTTTGAAGAAATATTTCACAAATATTCTTCGTTGAAAAAACAGAAGCTAAAATGAAGAATTAAATTAAAATGTATTTAGTATTCTTTACAATAGAAAAAAAATACTTGAACATTGATTTAAATTGTCAGGAAGGAAGAGGAAGGAATTTAAAAGGTAAAAAGGTATATGAGTTTAAAAATCCTAAAATAATTTTTAAGGTTGTATTTTTTCTCTAAAATTGTCTTTCTGAAAGTTATAAGAAGCAAAGTAAAAAAATAAATGAATTTATTTAAACAAGTGAAGACCAAGTCTTTAAAATATTTTCTTGGATTTTCAAATTCTATTTGAGTTTTGTCTCTCTTAGAATTAAAAATGTCGAACAAAGCGAGACCAGCTTGTTAGTTGTGGGGAGGCGGGGCCGGCGGGCCGACGGCGCCCGCTCCAAGATGGTGGCGAGGAGGCGTGAACGAGCGAGCGGCAAGGCGGGGCGCACTGGGAGCGACGCCGCAATCATTGTAAGGTGCGTGGAGCGCGCAGCTGTGGACAGTGCAATCACCCTCTCGGACCGTATAAAAGGGTGAGAGACGTGAACATCAAGGGAGGAGACGGTGAAAGACAGCGGACGGGAGGAAACCATCCTCTGCTGCCACGCAAACGACGGCGACGTGCTGCTGAAAAGCAGACGGCGAATGGGAGGAAACCATTCGTGTGCTCACGTGAGAAAAAAGGCAGCTGCTAAAAAGCACGCAAAAGACTCTGTGATTTAAATAATAAAGAAGTCTAAACCGTCTCACGACAATGTCTTCCCTGGATGGTCCTGAGAACCCGCACGACAGTTAGGACTGTCACACTAGTAAATAAATAACATTTAAAAAATAGAGACTGCTCACTGGTAAGTGCTGCTATTTGAGCTATTTTTAGAACAGGCCAGCGGGCGACTCATCTGGTCCTTACGGGTGACCTGGTGCCCGCGGGCACCGCGTTGGTGACTCCTGATCTAAACTAAATGCAATTTTTTCTACTGATATCATCTCCATGGCTTGTGTATACCAGTCAGTATGAGTTGGACTATCAACACATGTCCATTTTTTTAAATTTTACCCTTTTTGTTATTATGCATATTGAAAGAAATGCATTTTTACTCTTTGATGACACGTTACTAAATTGATGGCGATCCCCAAAAATACAAGTTTGCAGTGTCATTGGGATATTTATATTAAGGACTGTGATTGCTTCTTTTGTTGTTTTCAACCATAACTCTTTTATTCTCTGACATTCCCACAATAAATGAACAAGAGTTCCCCCAGCTGCCCGACACTTCATACATAACTTGCTATCTACTACACCAATTTTTAACAGCTGAACAGATGTAAAATACAATCTATTCAATATCTTAAATTGAGTCAGCTTATCTTTAATGCTTCTAAAGGGCTTATTTATATTTCCAAATATCATTCCATGATATGTCTCTTTCATCTAAAATGTTTAAGTCCATCATCCATTTCCGAACACATGCCTCATTTGCATTTCTAGTGTAGTGTTAATTTATTATTCCATAAAATAGTTTAATTAATTTCTTAATTGTATCTTGATTAAAAAGTGCATCTTCCAGTTCATGGCTATTTAAAGACATACTTTCAGAGGATATGCATTTGTTTACAGCGTGTTTTAAAGAGATAAAATTAAAAAAATTATTTCTGGGTACATCATATTGATCAACTAAATCATTGAACGATTTAAAAGAGTTTTTATTAATAATATGATGAGGTTTAGTAATACCTCTGTCTTTCCATGTTGTCCATTTAACCACATTTTTATTAATTATGATATTAGGATTGTACCAAAGCAGTTGATTTACAGATGTCATTGACTTGATTCCTAGTATTTTCTGACACAGTTTTAGAATGTTAAAGGTGGCTTCTATTGGGCTCTGCCTCAATTCATTAGGTATATTTTTGATATAATATAAACTCCCCACATCAATGTTCAAATTCATTAACATATTTTTTTCTATGTTGATCCAGTCCTTATCAGCAGAAGAATGAAATAAGTGGCTTGCTTGTTCACAACCGAAGGAGATATAATAATGTAAGAAGTTTGGTAATTGTAGTCCTCCTTTATCTTGTGTACAAGACAACCTTAAGTATGAACAACTGGCCTTCTTTCCACACCATATAAAATGTGATAGCATTGTTAGTATTTTCTTAAACCAACTTTTATTAATTAGGACAGGCATCATTTTCAGTATATAATTAACTGCTGGCAGTATACTCATTTTTACTATGTTCACCCGACCCCAAAGGGATATTTGGAGACGTGACCAGCGTTACATTTTGGATTCTATCTTATTTTTTAAATGTTTAAGATTTACATATCTGCTTGTATAAAGGTTTGGTGTAATGTGTAGTCCTAGATATATGATTTCTGCCTCTTTCCATTTAATTTTGGAGTTCTGAACTTGTGATTTCTTGCAGTGTTTATTAAGTGGTAATATTTCACATTTGTCCCAATTGACTTTATACCCTGATAAACAGCCATATTCAGTGATGACATTATTGATATAGTGAAGAGAGGAGTTAACATGTGACAGGTAGAGAATTATGTCTTCACAATACATCGATAGCTTATTATACTGAGAGCCAATTTTTATACCATGAATATTATTTTCACTTCTTATTTTTGCAGCTAAGGGTTCAATAACCAAGTTAAATAATAATCCAGATGCAGGACATCCCTGTTTTACTCCTCTTTTTAACGAAAAAGGTTCTGAAATATGATTATTGGTTTTGACTGATGTCATGGGCCTTGTATAAAGCATCTTAATCCATTGTATAAAATTACTTCCAAATCCAAATTTACGTAATGTGCAAAACATAAATGACCAGTTTATGCGGTCGAATGCCTTTTCTGCATCAACAGTACATACTGCTGTGGGATAAGGGAGACTTCTAGCATAGTAAATAACATTAAACAATTTCCTTGTATTGTCTGAAGATTGTCAACCTTCCATGAAGCCAGTTTGGTCAGTATGAATTAATTTTCCTATTACATTTGATAATCGTGTGGCTAAGATTTTTGCCAAGATTCAAAAGGATTCTCTATTCATTCAATACATAGGATTTCAGCAGGATCTACCCCAGTCTGCTGACATGCAAGCAGAGTAGTAGATTTTTGTAAAAAGCTTTTATAATTGTAAAGGACAATGTTTTATCAACTGATTGCAATAATGTAATTTGTTTTAACTATTAAATGAACCAAAAATATGACTTATTTTATCTTTGTGGAAAATATTGGACACAGTGTGTTGTCAAGCTTATGAGAAGCGATGCAAGTGTAAGCCACTGTGACACTATTGTTCTTTTTTTTAAATTTTTATAATGTCTAATGATAATGTCAATGAGGGATTTTTTTTAATCACTGCTATGTTGATATTGTAACTAATATTGATACTGTTGTTGATAATATTCATTTTTGTTTCACTACTTTTGGTTTGTTCTGTGTCGTTTGTGTCTCCTCTCAATTGCTCTGTTTATTGCAGTTCTGAGTGTTGCTGGGTCGGGTTTGGTTTTGGAATTGGATTGCATTGTTATGGTATTGCTGTGTATTGTTTTGTTGGATTGATTAATTAAAAAAAAAAAAAATAATAATTAATTATTTTTTTAAAAATAAAAAACATTGATTTTTAAAAAATGAGAATCGATTCTGAATCGCACAACGTGAGAATCGCGATTCGAATTCGAATCGATTTTTTCCCACACCCCTACAGCTCACCAAGTAAAAAGTGTTGTATAGTATTTGGTACTGACAAGAACAAAAAAAGCAGGTATCGATGTATTGATGTTTTGCACGTTGGTATCAACTTAGTATCCAAGTATCGATACTTTTAGGGAGAATGTCAGCCGATGCAAACTCCAGCTTCTTACACACAATCATCAATTATTGCTTCTTGTATTCTTTCACTGCTGCCTTCAACAAAAGTGCACAAAGAAAAGGCGGTGAAGGTTGTTTTCATCAAGATGATATTTCTGAGATGTATGAAAACATTTTCTCTTACCTGCCGTCAATTCTATTTTTCCTTCCTCTTGCATCCTTCTACTTCTATTTTTATTTCTTTCTGCCTCCATTATCTCTCCCTTCCTCCATCCCTCCTTTCCCTGATGACTTCATGTGCCACTGTGCAGCACAACGTCATGCACACACGACGACGCAAACAAGTCGCATTTGTCCACTACTGGGCCTGTAAATGAATTACCTGCTCGCCAGTGGCTTTTTGCGTTCATTGCCTCTTCTATATCTTAATGGACAATCTGTACAGTCGCTTCTTTTATGAGGAACTTGTTGGTGGGGGTTAACTGCTCCATGATGAATAGAAGTATTAGGAAGTACCACCATGCTACCCTGAGGCTCTTATTATTGTGTTCAGTACAATTACATACAGTACATTACAGTGGCCGACTAGATGGATCTGATATTTATCCATTTTCTTCCACCATAATGGTCTTGCATGTTATTTACAAGTATTCATGCATGGTGTGTGTGTGTGTCATTCGGAGTGTAAATGACACCAGGCTAACCCACTTTCACCCAGCAAGCTAAGAAACATTAGGACTGCACTTACCATACAAAGCGTGATATTACTAGCTAGTAATACACAGAACCAGTAAGTCAAATATTTATCACCGGGGTCTTAATGGCATCCATTCATCCATCCATCTTCTTCCACTTACCCGAAGTCGGGTTGCGGGGGCAGCAGCCTAAGCAGAGAAGCCCAGACTTCCCAGGGGATCCTGAGGCGTTCCCAGGGCAGCTGGGAGACATAGTCTCTCCACCGTGTCCTGGGTCTTCCCCGTGGTCTCCTACTGGTCGGACGCGCCTTAAAAACCTCCCCAGAGAGGCGTTCGGGGCATTCTGACCAGATGCCTGAAACACCTCATTTGGCTCCTCTTGATGTAGAAGAGCAGCGGCTTTACTCTGAGCTCCTCACTCTATTTCTAAGGGAGAGCCCCACCACCCGATTTTCTTGTACCCGTGACATTGTACTTTCGGTCAGAACACAAAGCTCATGACCATAAGTAAGGATAGGGATGTAGATCAACCGGTAAATTGAGAGCTTTGCCTTTTGGCTTAGCTCGTTCTTCACCACGATGGACCGATACAGGGTACGCATCACTGCAGACGGTGCACCAATCCGCCTGTCGATCTCACGAGCCACTCTTCCCTCACTCGTGAACAAGACCCCGAGGCACTCAACCCTTTTCAAGGCAAGAACCATGGACTCGGACCCCAGTCGCTTCACACTCAGCTGCGAACTGATCCAGTGAGAGCTGAAGATCCTGGTCAGATGAAGCCAGCAGCACCACACAATGTTCCCTCTAAGGTGCGCGCCTGCGCAATTGCGCACTGCTCACGTGTCCTCTGCGCACAGCAAATTAATGCCGCGCAGAAAATCAAAAATCCCATCTGAACTTTAAAGAAAATAAACACATTACAATTTATTCTGTATGATTTTGCAATGCAACTCTGTGAGTGACAGGTGACAACAAGAGTGGCACCAATGAATAAAACACTCTTTGTCAACACAGTTCAATTATCGTCTGTCGAGACACTTTACGGACAGGCATTCCATCAATCACTTTATTGAGCAAAACTGTTTGTAACTACACCAAAAACATGAGTAAAAAAAACTTTTATCTATAAAAACTGGTAATTTTCTGCCATACAAACCAGGCTTAAACCAACTTTGTCATCCGTCATACCAACAGAAGCCGCTCGCTCTGTCTCACCTGCACCAACACACGCACTCATGGCACTTAGCCAGTGCTGCGTTTATGGCCACACAAAAAGTCGGACAACCCCAACGCCACACAATGTGTAAATGCCAGGTTGTAATACTGACTCCACAATCAGATGTGTGCTTATTTTACTGCCATTTATTAAGAATGTTAATCTAAGGATATTATTCATGAAATATTGTCACTAGATTTCATAAATGCTAATAAAAATATGTATTTTACAGACAGAAAGTTACAGGAAGTAAATGTAATCTCTGAAAGGGGTAACATTTCTTTTAAAGGCAGGACCCGCAGCCGGACATACAATACTAGCACATAGCTCCTGAAAAACATGTTTTTTTGTTATTGTCATTGTAAGAGGGCAAAATCACTTATATCAGAAAAGTATCTTAATAAAACATTTAAATTGTTATGATGTCAGGTTTGGGACAGGTGTGACGCTGGTGTGGCCACAGTGTGCACGTGTCTGATGTTGCTCACATGTGCACCACTGAATGCTCAGGGAGTTTGTGCGTTTGCTCACACACATGAAACATTAGAGGGAACATTGGCACCACATCATCCGCAAAAAGCAGAAACCTAATCCTGCAGCCACCAAATCGTATCCCCTCAATGCCCTGAATGCGCCTAGAAATTATGTCCATAAATGTTGTAAACAGAATCGGTGACAAAGGGCAGCCGTGGCAGAGTCCAACCCTCACTGGAAACGAGTTCGACTTACTGCCGGCAATGCGGACCAAGCTCTGACACTGATCATACAGGGAGCGGAACGCCACAAACAGGCAGGCCGACACCCCATACTCTCCACAGGACTTCCCGAGGGACACGGTCAAATGCCTTTTTCAAGTCCACAAAACACATGTAGACTGGTTTGGCAAACTTCCATGAACCCTCAAGGATCCTGCCGAGAGTATAGAGCTGGTACACAGTTCCACGACCAAGACGAAAACCACACCTGAATCCAATGTTCGACTATCCAATGTAGCCTCCTCTCCATTTGACCCATCCCCGTGTTCACCCCCTGGGACGTGAGGGGAGCAGTGAGCAGCAGCAGTGAGCAGCAGCAGTGGCCGCGCACGGGAATCATTTGGTGATTTAACCCCCCCAATTCCAACCCTTGATGCGGAGTACCAAGCAGGGAGGCAATGGGTCCCATTTTTATAGTCTTTGGTATGACCCGGCCCGAGGTTTGAACTCACGATCTACCGATCTCAGGGCGGACACTCTAACCACTAGGCCACTGAGCAGGTAAAAAAGGATATGTATTTTTTTAAGATTCGGCAATACAGGAAGGCAACACTTAACCTTACAGGTGACATATGTGCAGCTATTTCCTGCCAACCATGTTGCACAAAACATTGATTATATTATTTATTTTACAATCAAATTTTGAGGTTTGAGCAACACGCTTCCGTAGTTAGTCAGCACACAGTTCAGCGCGGCAGACTGGCCTTGTAGTGCAAAGTTAGCATCAATATTTGTTGCATATAATCACAGCAGTATGATGATTCTATGTGTCTACATTAAAACATTCTTCTTCATACTGCATTAATATATGCTCATTTTAAACTTTCATGCAGAGAAGGAAATCACAACTAAAAAAAATCAAACATTTTTTCATACGGTGTTGATCTGGAAATGTTTGCCTTGGCATTTTGTTGGTGTGGGCGGTGGCACCGAACGGAGATGTTGACATGCAGAGTAAGCACTCTTCATTCTCTAGCAGGTGACTTTTCAAATGATGCTACATATTAGCAGTAATGCTACTTTTTATAGCAATGCTTTTGCCCCACACATATTCCCACTTGAAGCCAAACCACCACCAGACGATGGACCCCCTGCTGTTTTTTGGGGGAATTAATTCTTCCTTCATTTGTTACCAGATTCACACCTTCTCTGTCTCGTATTACCACTGGAACAGCTGCGCTAGCATCACAGCTAACGTTACCCATGCTGCTACCTCTCTGCTCCGCGAGGGCGTATACGTATGTGACGTATGACGTGACAGTATGTGACGTATGTGAGAAGGTGCGCTTGCTGTCTGTGAGAAGGAGACACAGGAAAGAGCGAGGAGAGCCTGTACTGTAATGCCAGCAGCTAAAAGCAACTGTGTGAGAACGTATACTCGAATATCACCATACAGTCATTTTCTATATCACACAGAGACAAACCCGCGATATATCGAGTATATCGATATATCGCCCAGCCCTAATAACAATGCATTAATCTATAATTCAATTGCTGTTTGGGGAATATCAATGAAGAAGTAATAATCAGTTCTTATCATAACAGTTCTTAAGTATCTGTCATTGTTGTTTACAAAAGTACCACCAAACAACATGCATGCAGTGTGTCATTGGTGTTTATTAAATACCACAATACTACCTGCATGCAGCATGTCGCTGGTGTTTATAAAGTACCACAATACTACACGCATGCAGTATGTTGCTGGTGTTTATAAAGTACCACAATACTACATACATGCAGTATGTTGCTGGTGTTTATAAAGTACCACAATACTACATACATGCAGTGAGTACAGTATGTGTGCCTGAGTAGAACATTCCAGAGCCAACTGCTTGAATAAGTGTCACACTACCTAAAAATATATAACTTCATTGTCCTGCTGATAAAAAAAAAAAAAAAAAGCTTTCCATCCAATGTGATTTTTGTCATTACCTTACAGCTTCTCAATGAACTTTAGTGTCTGATTTACATGTATATTGTTTTTACAATTTTAACTCTCTATCCAGCATATTTTACTTTAAAAAGGATAAACGTTTGTGACTCAATGATCCTCTACTTGTCAGGATCACTCTACTGTTTTAGAGCACCTACTGCAAAAACATGTGTTAAATATCCTCTATTTGGCATAATCACTCTGCTGTGTTAAAGACCTACTGCAACAACACTAGTCAAAGATCCTATCAATAACAAGACATGCTCTGGTTGGACTCTGTTGCAAAAATGGAAGTTGCTCCTAATTATTTTACGTTTCTTTGACCAACGGTTTTGCAGATCACTGGTGTCATATACTGTAGAAAATATTTGACTTTTTTTTGCAGTAGGTTGTTAAAATCAGAGTGCTCCTGTCATATATAGTATCTTGTCACAAACACACATTGCTGTGGTATTTGTGACATCAGGATGCAGAAGACAGGAAGCTACGTGTAGGTAAGACTCCTTTAATTATAGCACAAGGAAGTGCAACAGGCAGGCTGTGCAATTTCAGCAAACCAAGTGACAATTACAAATGTAATACTTGCAGTAGCAAACATAACCTAGCAGTTGCCGTTTGCAACAGTCAGCAACACCTAGCAACAATAACAATTCTCAAGACAGACAATCTTCCAGTCCTGACTGCAGGGCAGGCTGGCATATAAATATGCCTTATTGGCAAATACAAACAGGTGTGCCCAGGCTGCCAATCAGGGAAATGTGAGGGAAACAGTGCTCAGGGAGCCAGACAGGAAGTGGAACTAAAATAAGTGCGCTGGATAGGAAGAAACAGT
The DNA here is from genome assembly GCF_033978785.1 of Entelurus aequoreus. Lineage (NCBI taxonomy): Eukaryota > Metazoa > Chordata > Actinopteri > Syngnathiformes > Syngnathidae > Entelurus > Entelurus aequoreus. The sequence goes on from NC_084734.1 coordinate 18,104,270, forward strand.
AAACTAAGGAAGATAACACAAAACTTAGAAAACACAAGAATATTGTCAGACCTGCCATGACAGGACGGGACAGATCTTTGATGAAGATGTTTTTCGGCAGGTTGTTAAAACAAGTACTCCTGTCACAAAGAGAATCTTTGAACAAGTTTGCAGTAGGTAGCTCAAAACAGTAATGCATTCCTGTCATATAGAAGATATTTCACTAGTTTTTGAAGTAGCTTGGTAAAAACAGCAAAGCACTCTTGTTATATAGAAGATCTTTGACTAGTTTTTGCAGTAGGTCAATAAAAATAGACAAGCCCTGCAGTAATACAGAAGATCCTAAACTAGTTTTTTTTAAGTAAGTTGTCAAAAAACACCAAAACACTGTCATATAGAGGATCTTTGACTAGTTTGTGCAGTAGGTCAGTAAAAACAGAACAGCCCCTCTGGCATTAAGAGTATCTTTAAATGAATATTTTTGCAGTAGGTCGTCTCTAACGACTTTTCCTGGACAGTCAACACCACATCAATCATCAAGAAGGCTCAGCAGCGGCTACACTTCCTGAGAGTCCTCGGGAAGTACAACCTGAAGCCTGACCTGCTGCTAACCTTCTACCGCTCGTCCATCGAGAGCCTGCTGACCTACTGTATTACAGTATGGTACGGCAGCTGCACTGCAGCAGACAGGGAGAGGCTGCAAATAGTGGTCAAGACGGCTCAGAAGATCATCGGCCGCCCTCTCCCCTCTCTGATGGACATCTACACCTCCCGCTGCCTCAACAGAGCCAGTGCCATCATCAAGGACAGCACCCACCCTGGCTCTGACCTGTTCCACCTGCTGCCCTCTGGGAGGCGCTACAGGTGCATTAAAACCAAGACGAACAGGCTAAAGAACAGCTTCTTCCCCAGGGCCATAACCACCCTGAACAGACTTCCCCATTGACCCTCATAACTGCCTTCTCTTCGGTGCAATAACCCATTCCACCAACCAACCTGTTTCATGTAGATATTCATGTACATATTCATTTCACCCACTGTATAGAGTGTACATTTGTTTTATCGCACTGAATGGAATGGCCTCAATCTCGTTACCCTGCGTAATGACAAAGCTGATTCTGATTCTTGAAAACAGCAAGGCACTCTAGTCATACAGAGGACTTTTGATTAACATTTTTGCAGTATAGGTCATTAAAATGCAAAGCCCTCCTGTCATATAATTTTGGATTATTTGTTTTCTAGTACTGTAGGTTGTTAAAAACAGAACAGCCTTCCTGTCATATAGAGAACCTTTGATGAACATGCTTGCAGTAGGTTGTTAAAAACAGCAAGGCATGCACACCCCTGTCATATAGAGGTTTTTTGCAGTATAAACAGCAGACAGTTACAAAGCTCTGATCTAAGTCTTTGGATTACATTCTAACATGCCCTTCATTACCTCTATGCTCCAACATAACTGTTAACACTTAGGTCTCCATTGCAACACACACACGCACGCACACGCACTATCACCTTTAGCCACCAACAGGCGTATACAGGCAGGCATGGACATCGTAATCAAGCCCACAATTGCACACACACACACACACACGCGCGCGCACACACACACACACACACACACACACACACACACACACACACACACACACACACACACACACACACACATTTACCAACTAAATACTCGTCGCGCCACAAAAGGTGAGAAGTAATCACGGGGAGTGCTGAGCGTGAAGTTCATTTAAGAGGTGTAGCACATCCAAATGTTAGCGACTGACATTCATCATCAAAAAAAGCTTTTAGCTGATTGGACATCTGACAGCTGAGCATGACGCATCATTCACTTCATTTCTATCAATATGCAAAAGACTATTAAATTATGTTGGCTGCTTTGCTCACTTGTACTCCGTGATTAGCGTTACTTGCTTACATCACTGATGGCTCAGAGATAGAACTATTTGAGTAGATTATACTATTTCTTTGATCATAGTTAGAAAGCTCAGGATATACATTACTTGTTACACAAAACATAAATGTCCACTGCAGAGGACGCTGGCTACCAAGAGAATGTAACCATAATATTCATGACTGTAATGTGTGTAAATTATAGCATACATCTGCCTAATTAACATTACAAACATATATCACCATGATTCTAGTAACAATCCAAAACTAAATCCAACCGCTTTTAGAGGGGAACTGAAACCCATTATCTAAATTACAACTAGTGTGGGTGGCACTGGGAGCAGGTGGGTAAAGGTTCTTGCCCAGGGACACAATAGCAGTGACTATGATGGCGGAAGCAGGGATCAAAACCTGGAACCCTTAAGTTGCTGGCACGGCCGCTCGACCAACCGAGCCACACCTCCCGAGTTAAAAAAAGGACGAGTGACCACCCCAGGAAACAATTTATCCCTCCATCCATTGTCAGAGGGTGCTGGAGCCTGCCAGCAGCATTTGGGCGGAAGGCGGGTTACACCCTGGACAAGTCGCCACCTCATCACAAAATAAAGACTTTATAAACAAGTTGTGGGAACGTTCCCTACACATCGCCTACTGAATGTTTCTCCACGTCATTAACTCTCAGTCACTGCCGGTGAGTGAAGGACGCTTCGTTGAGAAAATGAGAGCAACATCACATATTTTGTCCACATCTGTTGCCATCTAATAACAGCAGTGCGCTCTCACGCCAAGACTCTAGTCCATGGAAACGAAGCGAGAGAAATAAAGAGAAATGAAGCGATCGGCTCTGTTGACTCTGAGGGAAAATCTTTGGGGCAAGGTCCATGTAGTTGCTTTCCTCCATGTTTTCCCAAGCAAACAATGCTAGTGTGAATGTGCCGACGCTGCTGTTACTCCGTTTCCAGGAAATGAGCAGTGTTGTCTAAAAATGCTAGTTTTTTTCGATAATTACAAATTTGAACGGTATTAATAACCATCTGGAATTTTACCGCAGTTTATCATTATACTGTTTACCGTTACACCCCAAATATATACATATACATATACATATACATATACATTATATATATATTTATATATATATACACACATATATATGTATATGTGTATATATACTGTAGATATATACATATATCTATATATACATTCTATTTACCGTATTTTTCGGACTATAAGTCGCTCCGGAGTATAAGTCGCACCAGCCGAAAATGCATAATAAAGAAGGAAAAAAACATATATAAGTCGCACTGGAGTATAAGTCGCATTTTTTGAGGAAATGTATTTGATAAAACCCAACACCAAGAATAGACATTTGAAAGGCAATTTAAAATAAATAAAGAATAGTGAACAACAGGCTGAATAAGTGTATGTGTCAGACTATCCCCAACTCTGACTACTTTTAAAACTAGACTGAAAACTTTTATGTTCACCTTAGCTTTCAGCTAAATCTTTTAATCTTTTAATCTTTTAACTTTTAACGTCTGCACTGTTTTTATTTTTATTGTCTGCATTTTAATTTTGCTTTTATTTTCTTTCATTTCACTTTGTTGTCTGTGAAGCACTTTGAGTCTGCCTTGTGTATGAAAAGCGCTATACAAATAAAGCTGCCTTGCCTTGCCTTGCCTACGTTATAGGACGCATAAATAACCAACTGAGAACGTGCCTGGTATGTTAACGTAACATATTATGGTAAGAGTCATTCAAATAACTATAACATATAGAACATGCTATACGTTTACCAAACAATCTGTCACTCCTAATTGCTAAATCCGATGACATCTTATACGTCTAGTCTCTTACGTGAATGAGCACAATAATATTATTTGATATTTTACGGTAATGTGTTAATCATTTCACACATAAGTCGCTCCTGAATATAAGTCGCACCCCCAGCCAAACTATGAAAAAAACTGCGGCTTATAGTCCGAAAAATACGGTATGTATATATATATAATGTATATTCACTACATTGCCAAAATTATTTGGCCACCTGCCTTGACTCACATATGAACTTGTAAAGTGCCATCCCATTCCTAACCCATAGTGTTCAATATGATGTCGGTCCACCTTTTGCAGCTATTACAGCTTCAACTCTTTTGGGAAGGCTGTCCACAAGGTTGCGGAATGTGTTTATAGGGATTTTTGACCATTCTTCCAAAAAGCGCATTGGTGAGGTCACACACTGATGTTGGTTGAGAAGGCCTAGCTCTCAGTCTCCGTTCTATTTCATCCCAAAGGTGTTCTATTGGGTTCAGGTCAGGACTCTGTGCAGGCCAGTCAAGTTCATCCACACCAGACTCTGTCATCCATTTCTTTATGGACCTTGCTTTGTGCACTGGTGCACAGTCAGGTTGGAAGAGAAGGGGCCCACTCCAAACTGTTCCCACAAGGCTGGGAGCATGGAATTGTCCAAAATGTTTTGGTGTCCTGGAGCATTCAAAGTTCCTTTCACTGGAACTAAGGGGCCAAGCCCAACTCCTGAAAAACAACCTCACACCATAATTCCTCCTCCACCAAATTTCACACTCGGCACAATGCAGTCCGACATGTACCGTTCTCCTGGCAACCTCCAAACTCAGACTCGTCCATCAGATTGCCAGATGGAAAAACGTGATTCATCACTCCACTGCTATAGAGTCCAGTGGCGACGTGCTTTACACCACTGCATCCGACGCTTTGCATTGGACTTGGTGAGGTATGGCTTAGATACAGCTTCTCGGCCATGGAAACCCATTCCATGAAGCTCTTTGCGTACTTTACGTGGGCTATTTGGAAGGTCACATGAAGTTTGGAGCTCTGTAGCAACTGACTGTGCAGAAAGTCGGTGACCTCTTTGCACTATGCGCTTCAGCATCCGCTGACCCCTCTCTGTCAGTTTAGGTGGTCTACCACTTCGTGGCTGAGTTGCTGTTGTTCCCAAACTGTTCCATTTTCTTAAAATAAAGTCGACAGTTGACTTTGGAAAATTTAGGAGCGAGGAAATTTCACGACTGTATTTGTTGCACAGGTGGCATCCTATGACAATTCCACGCTGGAAATATCTGATAGCGGCCCATTCTTTCACAAATGTTTGTAGAAACAGTCGCCATGGCCTGTTGCCAGGCCAAGTGATTAGGACACCTGATTCTGATCATTTGGATGGGTGGCCAAATACTTTTGGCAATATAGCGTACATACATAGGCATATACTGTATACAGACTAGGGTTGGGTATCGAGTATCGATTGGAACTAACTTTCCGATTCTCCCGGAATCGTTCAAAAGTTTAAATTTCGATTCCTATTTTCGATACCCAGTCCGCCGACCGGGAAAAAATATGTCCGCCGAACCGGAAGAAGAAGCCGCTGAACACCAACGAAGAAGCGCCCACCGCCGGAAGTGTTAGCATAGCCGAGCGAGTCAGTCAAGCTCAAGCATGGATAGCGGGCGTCGGCGGTCGAAAGTGTGGCTTTACTTTACAAAAAAAAAAGAAATAACCGCGAAATAACAGAGCTCCATGTCCATCAAGAAACGAGTGGAGAGAGAGCTGCAGATGTACCAGGACGTTCCACCGATACTTATGTCTGACGACCCTGCTGCATTGGGGTGGTCCGGTGGAACCAACAAAAGACTTATCCTTTGCTGTCAGATCTAGCTTTCTCCTATTTATGCGTTCAAACTTATTTCACACCCAGCGAACGTGTATTTTCCACAGCAGGAGACACTATCTGTCCAGAACGCTCATGCATCCTGCCTGAGAAGGCGGATATGGTCATTTTCCTAAACAAGAACTGTCTCTGATTTTATACTGTACCTGCTGCTAATCTGGACTGTGTTTTGCAAGTTGTTTCTTATTGTTTATTTGCTTTTCTGCACCAGGTTAGCCCATCAAGTTGTTTCTTATTGTTTATTTGCTTTTCTGCACCAGGTTAGCCCATCAGTGGGAGCACGGTAACATTTTTAAGTACCTGCAGCATCATACACTTGTGTGTGTAAATGTGTTTTCATGAGGTTTCCTGCAGCATCATACACTTATGTGTAAAGGTGTTTTCATGAGGTTCCCTGCAGCATCATACACTTATGTGTAAAGGTGTTTTCATGAGGTTTCCTGCAGCATCATACACTTATGTGTAAAGGTGTTTTCATGAGGTTTCCTGCAGCATCATACACTTATGTGTAAATGTGTTTTCATGAGGTTTCCTGCAGCATCATACACTTATGTGTAAATGTGTTTTCATGAGGTTTTCAAAAATAAAGGTCTCTTGAGGAAAGTGTACCCCTGGGAAAATGTATTCATAATTTATAATATTTATATTCAAGTTCATAGATTTGATATTTATATTCTAGTTGAAAACAGCCCTGTGAAGAATTTATAGTAAAGTTCATAAAAAGTTAAAAGAATTAAAATTGATGGAGAATGTCAGACTATTTCATTCAGAAAGACTGTAGGTTAGCTAGCTCATTTAAAATATCCTAAACTTTTTTTTGACCCTGCCTCTTAAAAGAATCGGAATCGAGAACTGTCAGGAATCGGAATTGAAACAAAGAATCGGAATCGGAATCGTTCGAATTCAAACGATACCCAACCCTAATACAGACACATATACAGTACAGGTCAAAAGTTTGGACACACCTTCTCATTCAATGTTTTTTCTTTATTTTCATGGCTATTTACATTATAGATTGTCACTGAGGCATCAAAACTATGAATGAACACATGTGGAGTTATGTACTTAGCAAAAAAAGGTGAAATAACAGAAAACATTTTTATACTCTAGTTTCTTCAAAATAGCCACCCTTTGCTCTGATTACTGCTTTGCACACTCTTGGCATTCTCTCCATGAGCGTTAAGAGGTAGTAGGAAATATATATATATATATATATATATATATATATATATATATATATATATATATATATATATATATATATATATATATATATATATATATATATATATATATATAACGGATTCCCTTCCGTGATTAGTCATTTCTATGGACACAGAAATGACGTCACCTAAAATTTCGTTTACGGCACATAGTAATGTCGTAATTCAGCTCTGAGTGTGACACTTAAGATTCAGTCCTACACTTCGCTGAAAGTGTGAGTAAGACGCTTGATAACTAACTTTTAAGTGCAGCTTTCAGCGAATAATTTATTTACTCTTAAGTCAACTCTTAGCAGACTTCTTACGAGTAATTCTAAGAAGCTTGATAAGTACGGCCCCAGATGTAAGGTTTTACTTCCAAATGTTGAAAAAAGTTCCGTGCATGAAGTTGTCTCCATAGCCTGGATCTGATCGGAGGAAGAGGAAGAACTGCCAGAGGTCACTCAAAATTACGATAGTCGAAGTCTCGTATTTTAACACAAATTGGTTACTCATGTCACACCAAGCTTTACATGTCTGATGTTAAATGCTTTAAATGAATAAATACAGCTACACTTACATTTACATTTACACTTATCTTTTCTCTTCGCGTGGAAATGTAACAAAGTATTGTTCCATACAGTTTTGCCAAATATCACAACTAAATTGAGACAAACATGGATAATTTAAAATACATAATCAATTTCTGTACCGCTTATACTACATCCTCGAAGTATGGCTAGGTTAACACGAATATATCATATAACTTTTACACTTGATTTAGACGCCATCGGTCCTCCTCTACGGTGTTTTTACAGTCCGGTAAAACTGCTTCCGGGTAAACTTGTTATAAACTCCGCCCACAGGCACCCGCCCCTCGTGTTAAAACACTGCCATTATTTTGATTCCGTTAAAAAAAGAAAAAAGCGAAACCGAAAAAAAGAAACAAAATCCTAAGAAAGAGAATTGATCATAAAAACCATAAAACACAAAAAAAAACAATAAAAGTGTACAAAAATATGAATATTGGCATTGAAAACATCCACCAAAAATATTTTTTCAATATTTGTATTTATTTGTTGGCAAAACTTGTTTCGGTGCCGATACAACTTTTTCTATAATTATTTATTTGGATACCAAATCTTACTGGCACTGTTCTGGCTCCATACCTTTCAACCTGACTAGCAAGTCCAACTTCAGGCATTGCTTTTTTAAATTACTGCTGACTACTTGCTCTGATGTATATCTTTTCACTAGTGTACAAGTGTGTGGTGTGTAATGTTATAGAATATGTACAATACTGTTCGTAATTGTTGAGATTCTATGCCTGTTGATGTAGTGTTTGTTGTCATTGTGGCTGTTAGGGCATTTATGTCACAGTTGCTGAGTCCAAGACAAATTTACCTAAATGGGAAAATAAAGTATATTCTATTAAAAGGCAACTAATCACATCACTCTTTCAAAGCTAAGTAATATGACAACATCCGCCAGGTATCAATCTTATGTCTCTTAATTTGACAAATAATAGTTTCTGCAAATCACACACTTTCATAAGACACAGGTAAAACATTGATTGGTACTGTAGCTACTGGTACTTTTAAGGAAGCAGGTAAAAAGTACACTACCAATTAGGGATGTGTACCGAAACTTGGTTTCATTATGGTACCAGTGCAGATGTAAACGGTAGTAGCCAGAACGAAAAAAGAAATCGATATCGGTGCTTCACTTTAGTGCTAAAGAATGCAGACTGAGCAACCTGCAACAAATGTTTGATGGTGATATTGTACAAGAAACGTTTCATAAGTATGCACAGAGTGTGACGCGCTTTTTGAACATTACTGTCCACCCTAACACGCCAACAGCAGCTCTAGTTACAACCAGGCTACAACACAAGACTTCCTCTGTTCAAATCTAATGTCACAAAATTCAGTACAACAAAAGCACTGTGTTTTTTCAGCAAACAATTGTATATTCTCCACTTTTTTAAGCACCAGTTTCAGCACCGACACAGATTTTAAGGTACCAATTTGGTACTTGTATCAGTTCAAATGTAAACAATATCATTTGTCAAATCAAAACACCATTGTGCCTTATTTTATGGCAGAATAGATGCTTATTAATCGGTGTCCCGATCTGAAATTGATATCGGTCCAATAGCAGCAAAAATAAAAATATTGGATGATGTCGGCTTGCATGTAAAATCTCCGATACAAGCAGTCCTGCAGATTTACTTGTACAGAGCTGTACAGCCAGTTAATGTCTAAATGTCCTCCAATAAGCACACAAGGTGGCTTTTTTCTTGTATTTCAGTCAAGTCATTAACCAAAGGTAAACATGGCGGGCTATAGGCTACTGGGAGCTGGCAGCTACACAACAGCTAAGCACACAATAGCACTCATTCTAGACATACCTAATAATTGTCCTTAATTGAACAATATTGCAGTCTAAAACAGCACATTTGTTAATATAAACAAGTAGCAAATAAGTTATAGTTAGCATCATTCAACCTACTGTGTATGAGCCTAACTTCATAATTTATGACCACTAGATGCGCTTAAAAAAAAATTACAGCTCCACTTCAACTTAAAGACAGCATAGGTCTATTCCAGACAATTATTAGTGTTTTTCATAACTACCATTGTTCACCTGATCAAACCTTTTCTAACATTTCACAAGACAAAATAAGAAAAGTATGTACAATTCTTGCAGATATCGTATCAGATCAATATCAGTATTAGAGGTGAAAAAAATTAACGATTCTCCGATTCATCACAATTAAAATGTGGGCGTTTCATGCATTGATTGACAAATGTACAAACGTTGATTATTTAATCATGTTAATGTTAATGTTCTCAGAACGTTAGTTTTATCATGATTCTAACTAACCTAGGGCTAGAACTTATTCTTCTTCTTTCCTGTGTCATCATCAGAGGTCCAGCTCAGTAGCGCATAGCCATGTCTTCGTCTCAGGTCGCACATTGAAGAAGCCGGCCTCTAAGGGTGGTTTATACAAGGGACAGGCGGTGATTATGTGGTCAGCGGTCTGTTATGGCTACCCACACTCACACGATGCTCTGTTCGCCAGGCCCCACTTTCTCATAGATGATTTAAAGTAGCCAACCCTAGTTCGCAGGCGGTTCAGCAGGGTCCATTGCCGGCGTGGCAATTCCTCTTCTTTAATGCCGCCTCCTGGGTCCTGGATGTAATATGGATATGTGTGGGCCTGGCGGACTCCCACTCCTGCTTTTAGGGCTGCCACCAGCCATGTCTCTGCAGACAGGTCTTTAGGGATGGACCTGAGCAGCTTTTGTGCCACCCTGTTGTATGAATGGCAGGACTTGAGTCTTTTTAGAGGTTTTATGCTGGATATGCCAGTCATGTCTTTGGGGTTTCCTTGCTAGGGCAAGCATAGCAGCCTCTCCTCAAGCCCAGAACAGACTGGGCTAGTACTGGCAGGTGGAGAAGGTGGGTAGTAGAGATGCGCGGATAGGCAATTATTTCATCCGTAACCGCATCACAAAAGTCGTCATCCACCCGCCATCCACCCGAACTAATATTTTATCAAAACCACAACCGCCCGCCACCCACCCGTTGTTATATATCTAATATAGACGATGCAAGGCATTCCTGTTAAAGAAAGGAGACTGATCCAATGCAGCAGAGACATTCAATGCGTGCCACGCATTAATATCTCTTGGCCACGCATTAGAGGCTAAGAGATATTAACGCAGATATTAACGCGTGATAATATTATTTATCATTATTATAATATTATTGTCATTTCCATTAAGAAAGACTGCCCGTCGCTGGAAGGATACTTCGTCTTTGACAGCTGCTGGAATCTGAAGAAATCGATTGGGGTTTTTTGTACAGGCGCGAAACAGGACAGTCGCGTGTGGGTTAAGGACCCCCGGCAACTTTGTGACTTATTGGACGCAGCCCCGGAAGTAAATGGGGGGAAGGTTTTTGTAGGGGGGAATAAATTTGGCGTGACAGCTGCAGCAGTGCCTGATGAATAATTGCCTGTTTCAAAGAGTGCTGCTCGTTTTTCGTATGTGGGTAACAACATTTAACTATGTATTTTTTTTTTCTGAATTGGTTCAACCGCCACCCGCCCGAATCTATTTAAAATCTATTTTTTTCGTCATGCATCCGCCCGACGCGCGGATTATCCGCGGACTCCGCGGTTGTGTCCGCAAACCGCGCATCTCTAGTGGGTAGGTTAACACAGCCAGTTATGGTCCGAAGAGCAATGTCAACCTTCCTGGCATGTGGGGTTCTACACCAGGCTGAGGCACAGTATTCAGCTGCGAAGAAGACCAAGGCTTGCATGGAGATTCGAAGCACCTCTGTGAATGCACCTCAGCTGGTGCCGGCGACACGTCAGATGACTGAGACCCTTGATGACACTTTGGCTGTCATTTCTTCAAGGTGTTGTTTGAAGAAGAATGACCTATCCAGGCATACACCGAGGTACTCCAGGCGCTTGTTGTCCATGAATACAAGTAGTTTGCTTTTTGGTTCGCTGTTGTTGGGGTGGTAGGCTGCTGACACTGTCTTGCCAATGCTGAGCCAGTGTTTCCCATAAACTGCCAAGATACCTGTGGCGGTGGGGGCGGGGCTATGTGTGTGGCTATGGGCGTGGTCACCATGACATCTTCGAGTAATTTGCATAATTTACTACAATGATATGATTTTCTCTAAAAAGGCTCAAAAAATGTATACTTACTAATTAATAATAACAGTTTTGTTTTAAACGTCCATCCATCCATCCGTCCATTTTACAATATAATTACAACATTTTATGTACATATTTATATACAGATTTGAACAATAAGTTATTCACTGAAATATATTTATTAATTGTGGTTCTTACAAAAAATATATCTTATAAAATATAAAAGCTAAAATGTCTCTTAAAGCTCTGCCCCTTTAATTAGTGCATACTAAATAATTTAACTTTAGCCTACTACTACAACCATATTATTTACCAGCAACATAAAGTGAAACAGAGGCAGAGATGTCCTGCCACAGTCAGTAACAAATAAACAGAAAACAGTTGGTCAAATACAAATAAGGCAACAAGAGAAGTATCCTACACTTCTCTTTTGTAAAGTAAATCTGAACATCCTATATGGGCATCTACATCAACTATATGATTTGCCTGAGAAGCTGGACAGGACAAAAAAAAATTAAAATTAAAATTTAAAAAAAATTTAAAAGAAAAAAAAAAAAATCTATTTGTGGCGGACGTAATTCTTTCGTGGCGGGCCGCCACAAATAAATTAATGTGTGGGAAACACTGTGAGCTGTAGGCGCCACTTACGCAGGTAGGCTGTCAGGATGCCAATGTCCTGGTTTAGGCAGTCTTTCATCGTCTTTGATGTTGGTTGACGCATCATGATGGCCAGGTCATCAGGGTAGACATATTTATAGGATGTTGTCATAGGTGTATATGTTGAACAACATCAGTGCGCGGACAGACCTGCTGCGTTGTCCATCACTAGTCTGTAGAGTGCAACTGCGGTTTGTCAGCATCTCCATGATGAATTTTACCATATGCCAGTCTGGTATGGTCTTTTCTAGTTTTAAGGTGAATCATTAGCTAACAATCTTTTAACTTTATGTGTTAGCGCGGACACACACAGAGGAGGGAGGAGAGGACACCTTAAGGTAGCAGGGGCGCTAAGATATCTTGGTTGTGAATTAGTGAAACAACAAAAGAACACTTCCACAGAGGGCTGTTCAGAACGGGATTACAGCAAAAAGTAACCAGCCAAAAAGAGGAAATTAGCAAGAAGATTATTAAATCAAGAGAAAAAAAAATAACAATACAGTTTTCAGGTGGAATTCTTTCCCATTCTTGCTTGATGTACAGCTTAAGTTGTTCAACAGTCCGGGGTCTCCGTTGTCGTATTTTACGATTCATAATGCGCCACACATTTTCAATGGGAGACATGTCTGGACTACATGCAGGCCAGTCTAGTACCCGCACTCTTTTACTACGAAGCCACGCTGTTGTAACATGTGCAGAATGTCGCTTGGCATTGTCTTGCTGAAATAAGCAGGGGAATCCATGAAAAATACCTTGCTTGGATGGCAATATATGTTGCTCCAAAACCTGTATGTACCTTTCAGCTTTAATGGTGCCTTCACATATGTGTAAGTTACCCATGCCTTGGGCACTAATACACCACCATACCATCCCTTATGCTGGGTTATGAACTTTTCGCCTAGAACAGTCCGGATGGTTCTTTTTCTCTTTGGTCCGGAGGACACGACGTCCACAGTTTCTAAAAACAATATAAAATGTGGACTCGTCAGAATAAAGAATTATTTTCCACTTTGCATCACTCCATCTTAGATGAGCTCGGGCCCAGCGAAGCGTTTCTGGGTGTTGTTGATCAATGGTTTTAGCTTTGCATAGTAGAGTTTTAACTTGCACTTACAGATGTACTGTCAAACTGTAGTTACTAACAATGGTTTTCTTAAGTGTTCCTGAGCCAATGTGGTGATATCCTTTCCACACCGATGTCACTTTTTTATGCAGTACCGCCTAAGGGATCGAAGGTCACGGGCATTCAATGTTGGTCTTGCCACTTACATGCAGTGATTTCTCCAGATTCTCTGAACCTTTTGATGATATTACAGACCATAGATCAGGGGTGGGCAATTAATTTTTACCGGGGGTCGCATGAGCAACCCGAGCACTGCTGGAGGGCCATATTGACAATATTTCAATTACATTTTGCTCAATATTATTTTTGATATACCGTAAGATAAAAAAATAAATAAATAAATAAAATAATGCTAATAATAATAATAATAATAATAATAATTTCATTTAACCTAACTTAACTTTATACAAAAGCAGATTGCTTTTGATGGTTTTATTTAAACTCATTTATCATAATCCTTAAATATTTATATTTGGCTATGTGAAATTGAAATAAGAAAACAAAAACAATCATTGAATCACTGCAATTTATTTTTAACTTGTTCACACTTTAACTTTGTTCCGCAAACAAGGAAAAACAACAAACAACTTAACACGTTTATAGAAATACTGCAATACAACAAACAATAACTTATGTTTTCCACCTCATTTTACCTCTTCAGTGCGAATAATCCAGTCTGTTCTGGGCTTGAACAAGGGCATTGAAATCTGGCTGAATGTCTGAGGTGGCTATGCGAAGGACAGCTGAGAGGTGCTCATCAGTGATAGAGAATCTGTGTTTGGATTTGTTGAACTTCATCACAGACAATGTCTGTTCACATACATAGGTGGATCCAAAGAAGACCAGGATCATCTGAGCATGCCAATCATGGAACCCACCTGTTCCCAATTAGCCTGTTCACCTGTGAGATGTTTCAAATAAGTGTTTGATAAGCATTCCTCAACTTTCTCAGTCTATTTTACCACTTGTGCCAGCTTTTATGAAACATGTTGTATGCATCAAATTCCAAATGAGCTAATATTTGCAAAAAATAAAGTTTACCAGTTCGAATGTTAAGTATCTTGTCTTTGCAGTGTATTCAATTGAATATAGGTTGAAAAGGATTTGCAAATAATTGTATTCTGTTTTTATTTACGATTTACACAGTGTGCCAACTTCACTGGTTTTGGATGTGTATATATATACATACACACATACATTAAATATACACATACATACATATATTCATACATACTGTATATACATACATAAATATATACACACATATATATAAATACATATACACATATATACATACATACAGTATATACACATATATACATACATACATACATACATACAAACACATATATACATACATATATACACACACATATATACATATATACACACATATACAGAACATATATAAACATACATACATATATAAAGTACATACACACACATACTGTATTTCCTTGAATTGCCGCCGGGGCGGTAATTAATTTAAAACCTCTTCTCACTCCGGCGCTTACCAAAGGCATGCGGTAAATGTGAGCATGCGCTAATTATTTTAAAACCCTCTTCTCACTCCGGCGCTTACCAAAGGCATGCGGTAAATTTAGGCCTGCGTTTATAAATTTGAGTGTGATATAAGGATACCATCATGAAAAGCACATTTAATTAAAAAAAACGTTATTATGGTCTTACCTTTACTTATAAATGAAGTCCATGCGCAGCTCGTTCTGAACAAAAGCATCGATAACTTGTTTATAGAAGTCTTCCTTATCTTTCTTCAGTTTTAAAAGTCTCTCTGTCTCGATGGAGATATTCCTTTAATTATTACCTCCTGCTTCGATTGAAAGTCCAGTTTAGAAAACTGTTTTATTTTAGATATGTAATCCTCCATGTTAAAAGTGCAAGCGAGAGGAAAAAATAAACGATCGCTGCTAACTGTTGCTGCTTGTTGTCACTTCTTCTGCAGCCGAGTAGTCGCAAGAAGGATCACTAGCGCCTTCTACCACCAGGAGGCGGGAGTCATTTAATGACTCATATTTGACACACACAGCTACGGTATATTAATAAAACATAGCTGCTTACTGTTCTTTTAGCATATTCAATAGCTTGGACCTTAAATCCTACTGAATAGCTCTTTATCGTCTTCCCTTTATGCGATTTCAAATGATTTAAATCAGCCTCCTCCATTTTGAAAATGATGACAGGTGAAGTCTCACTCGTGACTAAGGCTGCAGCTACCGATTATTTTTCTATCGATTAATCTATAGATTATTTTTTTCGATTAATTGGTTAATCTATAGATTATTTTTTTCGATTAATCTATAGATTATTTTTCCTTTTACCGATTATTTTTTTTATTTAAAATGAAGATGCAAAAATAAATGTAGGCCAGTTTTTTCAAAAGGCATGGCTTTTATTTACCAAAAAAAAGAAGTATGGCCATTCAGTCAACATTGACTACAACATGACAAAATATTCTGTAACAATGTAAACATTTAAAACTTTTAACCTTTAACACAATTAAAAGTAGCTTATTTGCTTTTTAATGTGCAAATATAAAAGTAAAAATCCAGTGCAAATCTTAATATTCTGCAATAGTATAAGCATTTCAAAAGTAAAAGTATTGCTTATTTTGCTTTAAAATGTGCAAAAATAAAGATAAACATACAATACAAAAAAGTGCAAAACGAAATATTCTGTAACAACAGTGTAAACATTTCAACAAAAGTGAAAGTATTGCTTATTTGCTAAAATGTGCAAAAATAAAGATAAACATCCTATACAAAAAAGTGCCAATCTAAATATTCTGGAGCACTGTAAACATTAAGTATTGCTTTTAAAATGTGCAAAATAAACATCCAGTCCAACACAGTACACAATAACCAATTCTACTCATTCCAGTGAGTGACTAACAATTATAATGAAGAAAGGTTAGCATGTCTACATGCTCTGGTTCTTTTCTTGTTTACAATATTCCCAGCAGCTGAAAATAGGCGCTCAGAAGGGGTCGATGTGGCTGGAACTGAGAGGTAATTAGCCTTTACCTCAAGCCAGGACTGCGAGTGAGCTGAGCTGCAGTTGAAGTTTCTAGAAGGTCAACGGGCTCATAGTGATGTTACTAGTAGTTGACTGGGAGGTGTTTATTATCATTTGGGGAGAGTCCGCTGCCTGATGCTCACCTGCTAAACACCTATCTGCTCGACGCTGAAGCGCTGACTACATGCACTCTGAATACGCACTGCCGATTGGCTGCTAACGTTTTGAATACGCACTGCTGATTGGCTGATAGCGCTTTCTGTGTACCAATCAGATGGTTGTGTGGGTGGGACAATGCTGCGTGCTGAGACAGAAGCAGAAGGAGCAAAGCAGCTTGTTAAGACTTTAGCTTTAGCTTAGAAACTCGTTCGGTACACCCCTGTACCGAACCGAAAGCCCCGTACCGAAACGGTTCAATACAAAACACGTACCGTTACACCCCTAGCAGATACAAATGACACATTCATGTTTTTGTGTAATGATGACAACGTATGCTCACGCGAACGATTGACTAGTTGATGGTTGATGGTTTTCTTTTCAAATGTTCGTTCATAGCCATTGTGCTGCTATGATAGGCCATTTCCGCTCTACACAGTGTGCATACAACAACATTATTAGGCCGTGTATTGAAATACTCCCACACTTTTGACGACTTTTGGCGTGATTTTTTCCCCCTCGCTCGCACCGTCTGCTTTGCGCTCCGCCATGACGGTAGTGTGACGTAAATATGCGACGCGTCGACGCACAAAAACGGCGTCGAGGTATTTACGTAACCGATGACGTCGACTACGTCGACGCGTCGTTTCAGCCTTACTCGTGACGTGACGAGTTTGACCCGGCGGAAATTCGAGGCATATGCTAATTATTTTGCGAAACGAGTTTGACCCGGCGGTAATTCTAGACATGCGCTAATAAAAATTATATTTTGCAAAACGAGTTTGACCCGGCGGTAATGCTAAGCATGCGCTAACTATTTTGCTAAACGAGTTTGACCCGGCGATATTTCTAGACAGGCGCATACTATATACCCGGCGGCAATTCAAGGAAATACGGTATACATACATACATATACACATATAGTATATACACACAATACACATATATACACATATATACACAAACACACACGCACACAAAAATTCCAGGAAGTATTCAAAGAGCCTCACCTTTTTCACATTTTGTTATAATACAGCCTTATTCTAAATCAGTGGTTCTTAACATGGGTTCGATGTACATGTCGTATTTGCTGATGTTGCTCTGTTGTTGTTGTTGTTGTTGTGTTTGCTGTTGCTGTTTTTGTCTCTCTGTCTAATCCCCCTCTTGTCCCCACAATTCCCCCCTCTGTCTTCCTTTTTCTCTCTTTCTATCCCCTCCTGCTCCGGCCCGGCTGCACCAAATGATAATATAAATACATTTAATAAAGTCAAAATACAAGTAAGGCAACAAGAGAAGTATCCTACACTTCTCTTTTGTAAAGTAAATCTGAACAGCCGATATGGGCATCTACATCTGCTATATGATTTGCCCGAGAAGCTGGGCAGGACATTATTAAAAAAAAAAAACAACAACAAAAAAAAAAAACATGGGTTCGATCGAACCCTAGGGGTTCGGTGAGTCGGCCTCAGGGGTTCGGCGGAGGTCAAAACACACCCGACTCATCGTGTAAATAAAAACTTCTCCCTATCGGCGTATTACGGATACGGCAACAGCTGACTGGTTTGCAGGTGTGTAATTTGTTGTGAGTTTATGCACTGTGTTGGTTTTGTTGTTTGAACAAGGTGATCATGCACGGTTCATTTTGTGCACCAGTAAAAAAACATGGTAACACTTTAGTATGGGGAACATATTCACCATTAATTAGTTGCTTATTAACATGCAAATTAGTAACATATTGGCTCTTAACTAGTCATTATTAAGTACTTATTAATGCCTTATTCAGTGGCATTATTAATAATAATAATCCACCTACTCAGTGGCCTAGTGGTTAGAGTGTCCGCCCTGAGATCGGTAGATTGTAAATTCAAACCCCGGCCGAGTCATACCAAAGACTATAAAAATGGGACCCATTACCTCCCTGCTTGACACTCAGCATCAAGGGTTGGAATTGGGCCGCTCACTGCTCCCCTCACCTCCCAGGGGGTGATCAAGTGTGATGGGTCAAATGCAGAGAATAATTTCGCCACACCTAGTGTGTGTGTGACAATCATTGGTACTTTAACTTTAACTTATTCGGCATGGCCTTATTATAACCCTAACCCTCTAACCCTAACCCAGTGGATCTTAATCTTGTTGGAGGTACCGAACCCCACCAGTTTCATATGCACATTCACCGAACCCTTCTTTAGTGAAAAATAAAATGTTTTATTTTTTTTTGTTCAAATTCAAGACAAAGTTATATGTTTTTTTACTAGTGCACAAAATGAACCGTGCATGAACATCACCTTGTTCAAAGAACAAAACCAACACAGTGCATGAACTCACAACAAAGTACACACTTGCAAATCAGATGGAAAATTAGAGGGAACATTGTTTGGGGGTATCCATAATACTTAAGACTTAGACTTCCTTTTTATTGTCAATCAAATGTTAACTTTACAGTACAGATACGCCATTAGGGAGAAGTTTTTATTTACACGATTGATTGATTGAATGAAACTTGTATTAGTAGATTGCGCAGTACAGTACATATTCCGTACAATTGACCACTAAATGGTAACACCCGAATACGTTTTTCAACTTGTTTAATTAAGTCCGGGTCCACGTTCATCAATTCATGAGTCTGGTGTGTCTTGACCGCTGTGGCGGAGGCTCTGCCGAACCCCTGAGGCTGACTCACCAAACCCGTAGGGTTCGATCGAACCCAGGTTAAGAACCAATGCCCTAACCCTAACCAAATAACTCTAAATGAAGTCTTTGTTACTTAGAATATGTTCCCCATATTAAAGTGTTACCAACAACATATAACTTTGTCTTGAATTTGAAAAAAAACAACATTTTATTTTTCACTAAAGAAGGGTTCGGTGAATGCGCATATGAAACTGGTGGGGTTCGGTACCTCCAACAAGGTTAAGAACCACTGCTCTAAATGGAGTGAATTCATTTTTGTCCCCAAAATTCTACACATAGTACCCCATAAGCCATCCATCCATTTTATACCACTTGTCCCTCTCGGGGTCGCGGGTGGTGCTGGAGCCTATCTCAGCTGCATTCGGGTAGAAGGCGGGGTACAACCTGGACAAGTTGCCATCTCATCGTACCCCATAATTAATGTGAAAAGGTTATTTTTAAAAGACTTTTAAAATGTATTAAAACTAAAAAACTACAAAATCACGTGTAGATAAGTATTCACAGCCTTTGCTCAATACTTTGTTGATGCACCTTTGGCAGCAATTACAGCCTCAAGCTTTTTTGAATACGATGCCACAACCTTGGCACACACACTGAGGTGGCGACTTGTCCAGGGTGTACCCTGCCTTCCGCCCGATTGTAGCTGAGATAGGCTCCAGCGCCCCCCACGACCCTGAAGGGAATAAGCGGTAGAAAATGGATGGATGGATGGAACCTTGGCACATATCTTTGGGCAGTTTCGCTCTTTCCTCTTTGCAGCACCTCTTAAAGGCCTACTGAAATGCGATTTTCTTATTTAAACGGGGATAGCATGTCCATTCTATGTGTCATACTTGATCATTTCGCGATATTGCCATATTTTTGCTGAAAGGATTTAGTAGAGAACATCGACGATAAAGTTCGCAACTTTTGGTCGCTGATAAAAAAGCCTTGCCTGTACCGGAAGTAGCAGACGATATGCGCGTGACGTCACCGGTTGTGGAGCTCCTCACATCTGCACATTGTTCACAATCATGGCCACCAGCAGCGAGAGCGATTCGGACCGAGAAAGCGACCATTTCCCCATTAATTTGAGCGAGGATGAAAGATTTGTGGATGAGGAAAGTGAGAGTGAAGGACTAGAGGGCATGCCACAAATTAATCCCGCATAACAAACACCTCCCCCCTCCCGTCCATATAACCCGCCAATACAACTCAAACACCTGCACAACACACTCAATCCCACAGCCCAAAGTACCGTTCACCTCCCCAAAGTTCATACAGCACATATATTTCCCCAAAGTTACGTACGTGACATGCACATAGCGGCACGCACGTATGGGCAAGCGATCAAATGTTTGGAAGCCGCAGCTCACGGTACCGCGTCTGCGCATCCAACTCAAATTTCTCCTGGTAAGAGTCTCTGTTGTCACAGTTCTCCACAAGCCAATGGTAAAGCTTGACTGTCATCTTTCGGGAATGTAAACAATGAAACACCGGCTTTGTGTTTGTGTTGCTGCAGCCGGTCGCAATACACCGCTTCCCACCTACAGCTTTCTTCTTTGCTGTCTCCATTGTTCATTGAACAAATTGCAAAAGATTCCCCAACACAGATGTGAAGAATTCTGTGGAATTTTGCGATGAAAACAGACGACTTAATAGCTGGCCACAATGCTGTCCCAAAATGTCCTCTACAATCCGTGACGTCACGCGCAGGCGTCATCATACCGAGACGTTTTCAGCAGGATATTCCGCGCGGAATTTAAAATTGCATTTTAGTAACCTAACCCGGCCGTATTGGTATGTGTTGCAATGTTAAGATTTCATCATTGATATATAAACTATCAGATTGCGTCGTCGGTAGTAGTGGGTTTCAGTAGGCCTTTAAGCTCCATCAGGTAGGATGGTTAAGCATTGGTTTTCATCCACTCTGTCTCTGTACATTGCTGCATGCACCTTAGTCTGGACAGGGAGGTAATCAAGAACCCGATGGTCACTCTGTCAGAGCTACATCATTCCTCTGTGGAGAATGGAGAACCTTCCAGAAGGACAACCATCTCTGCAGCAATCCACCAATCAGGCTTATATGGTAGTGGCCAAACGGAAGCCATTCATTTGTAAAAGTTTGCCAAAATGCACATAAAAGACCCTCGGACCATGAGAAAAAAATTATCTGGTCTGATGAGACAAAGCTGGAACTCAGTGGTGTAAATGCCAGGCATCATATTTGGAAGAAAACAAATGGGATTTTAGGGGTGATCCGGATTACCGAGCAGAGGTCTGCGCTCTCTGAGTGCTTTTCTAGTTTACTAGATAAAAATTTTATAAAACCAATAGAGTAGCTTAATAAAATAGAGCAAGTGGAAACAAGACCGAAAAAATGACCATGTTTCACCGTATTCTTTGGGAAAAAAAGCAAAAGACAGAAAACATTTTGCAGCTGTACCCTAATGAATTGGCCAGCGGGTGCATGTACATTTATTACACTAGTACATCAAACGCTCCTTCAGTCCCTCCTTCTACTCCTAATCCCTGGTGAAGGGTCTCAACGGCAACGTTTAACAGCTCGGCTACCTTCAATGTACCTGCACGTTAGCACACGCACACGCGCACACGCACACACACACACACACACACACACACACACACACACACACACACACACACACACACACACACACACACACACACACACACACACACACACACACACACACACACACGGTCTCTGCAGGATAGACTAGGAAAAAAAACATAATTTTCACAACGGCTTGAGAAAGGCGAGAACAGAGCAGGGGAAAAAAAGTGAGAATAAAAAAAGGATTTTGAGACGATTGAGAGGGAAAAAAACATCACAAAAAAACAACAATGAAACAAAAAGAGTAAAACAATTATGAGACAGAAATATACAATAAGCCACATTTACACACATTAATGCTGCTTAGAATTATACTGGGGCAGCACGGTGGAAACAGGGGTTAGTGTGTGTGCCTCACAATACGAAGGACCTTGATTCGATCCCCGGAGTCGGGGTCTTTCTGTGTGGAGTTTGCATGTTCTCCCCGTGACTGCGTGGGTTCCCTCCGGGTACTCCGGCTTCCTCCCACCCCCAAAGACATGCACCTGGGGATAGGTTGATTGGCAACACTAAATTGGCCCTAGTGTGTGAATGTGAGTGTGAATGTTGTCTGTCTATCTGTGTTGGCCCTGTGATGAGGTGGCGACTTGTCCAGGGTGTACCCCGGAGGGCCGGCCCGTGGCATAGGCCATATAGGCAAATGCTAAGGGCGCCGTCCATCAGGGGGCGCCACGCCAGTGCCACAAATGTTGGAGAGAAAAAAAAAAAAAAAAGTTGGTACTATTATTTCTAAACACAAAAAATAATCCCACGTTAATTAAAATGCAAAGTAAAGCCTATTTAATAGAAATATTATTTGTTACAACATTACGCACCCCCCAACCCCCCACCCCCCCGCACGGTGCGCCCCCTCCCTTCCCGTATCATGACTCTTACCACATCAAAAAATCAACACAAGATGTCAAAACGGCCAAAACTGTCAGGTGCCCAGGGAAGAAAAAATAGAAAAGAAGAGGAGGAGAAACGAGAAAAAGACAGAGGTAGCAGGTAGGTAACGTTAGCCTACATTAAATTATTTGTCTGTTACAGAATGTGATAGTAACCTAGCTTTTTAGCATTAAGCTAATGTTACATGATTCGGCAATTGCTAATCAATAAATAGCTAGTTCTGCTTTAACGTCGGGTTAATATTGTGGAAGGGGCTAAATTGTTATGGAAAATAATAATGTAACGCTAGGTAATTACAGTACTCCCACCTTACATTCCTCAGGGACATTTGTATTAGATCTTTTAAGCAGGTGTTTTTTGTCTACATTGTTATTGCCTTCTGGTTAGCTAATGTTTGCCCTGCACGTAATAGTCACTTTTCCACCCCTTTATATATTAGGTATAGTTGTAAGCCTAGTTGTTAAAGTGCACATCATTAATGTTAATTAAGCAATATCACATGAGAGGGAATGCTGTTTTTTAATTTGAGCACTGCTGTGATTCGGTTAAAGATAATCATAACATAAAATTATCATATAATATGTTAATTTGCTTTCTTTAAGTAAAAAAAAAGGTAAAAGACAAAGCTATTCGGTTTCTTGTGAGTATATACACTTCACTGCCGATGTGGGGGGAGCGCCACCTAAAATCTTGCCTAGGGCGCCAGATTGGTTAGGGCCAGGCCTGGTACCCCGCCTACTGCCCGAATGCAGCTGGGATAGGCTCCAGCACCCCCCGGAGCCCCGAGAGAGACAAGCAGTAGAAAATCGATGGATGGATGGAGAATAATGCTGTCATATATCTTCAATAGAGGAATTCCTCTTTCGGGGGTCCTTAATATTTGTTTGTGTCATCCCTGTTTTTTTTTCAAACTGTTGTTTGGAAGTGAAGTCTAGCAGGCGTAACAGAAAGTAAACAAAGAACAAAAACCTTACTGCTGTGGTAACAAGTTAAAGTTTAGATGTGTGTGATGTTTTGCAAACAAATAAGCCGACCTCAGGGAACAGAGACCAAAAACAAGAAAATACAATGAATAAAAAATTATTTTTACTCCAAAGTGTCGCCTCACAGAAAAATTTTGAGAACCACAGAAATATTCTCACTCTTGTACTCCTGAAGCGCCAAACATACATCGATACTGTGTCGTCACCAAATGGTGGCGCTGTTATCAAACTCCAGAAGTGGAAATGGCTTGACATTTCTCACACACACCATAATGCAACAATGTGAGGTTGTTTAACAAAATCATCAGATTCAGTCCCACTGTGAGTTCCTTGGCTTTTTTTATGATTGGTTCAACCTAAAATGCATTTGCGGCAGCTTTTTCAGGAAGTTGTGGCAGAAGTAGAGATGTTTTGAGGGTTTGGTTTTTTTCAGTAACACTGAATCAAATTGGGCTTTTATGAATTTGTTATTAATTTTGTTTGTGTTCCTTGTAACATTAACCTCATTGCCGTATTTGGAAAATACGGCAATGATGTTTTACTTGTTTTATACCACACAGACTTGAAAGTAAACACTAGATGGCAGTAAAAGCACATACTCAGAGTGCATTGTCAAATTACTGTACTGTACAAATGTTTCCTTGTTGTCCGCTGTCTGCTCTGTCATACACAAATTGCAGACATTCTCCGTGTTTTACGCCTGAAAAGTGTTTGTCCATCTTAAAAATGTATCTATGTTCCAACTAGGGTTGTAAGGTATGCCGCTACTAATAATATACCGTAGTACTAATGAATAGGTAGTATACTAACTCTGAAAAATACTGGCACTTTTTTTTGTTTACAGACATGACGCCACGCCATCGTCACATCGCTTTTAATACGAGCGGCGGCGCCAGTTACTCAAAGCACACGCACATGCAGACACTGTGTGGAGACAGAAGATGTAGAATTAACATATTTTGGCTTAAAAAAAAACTAACGATGTCGTTGAAGCTATGAAAACTTAAGCACCGTTCTGCAAGCGGCTCTTTAAAACATAGCTAGCTAGCGGCTAACGTCCGTCCGCATTCAGCAGTGTTTTAGCTACTTCTAAATCAATAATCCTCGCCCTCATGGCGACAAACAAACTATGTTTCTTACAAGTATAATCCCTGCAGAACGAGAAATAGCTAAACATGCTTCACGACACACCAAAGGAGGATACCATAGCTAACTGCTAACAGCAAGCTAGTGCTCCTGAATGTAAACAAATGCCACAGACATTGACTGTAACAATATCAAGTACAAGAGCCGAATATAGTCGATAATACAATTTCATTGATATTGTTAATATACATATATATTTTTTTATTGTTTGTAAACTCAAGATACATTCACTGTACACAGGAGGACTTTAAATATGACTAATGCAGTGTTTCCCACACATTCATTTATTTGTGGCGGCCCGCCATGAAAGAATTACGTCCGCCACAAATAAAAAACATTTTTTTTGTGTTTTTTTTATTTATTTATTTATTTTTTGTCCTGTCCAGCTTCTCAGACAAATCAAATAGTTGATGTAGATGCCCATATCGGCTGTTCAGATTTACTTTACAAAAGAGAAGTGTAGGATACTTCTCTTGTTGCCTTATTTGTATTTGACTTTATTAAATGTATTTATATTATCATTTGGTGCAGCCGGGCCGCAGCAGGAGGGGATAGAAAGAGAGAAAAAAGAAGACAGAGGGGGAAATTGTGGGGACAAGAGGGGGATTAGACAGAGAGACAAAAACAACAACAGCAAACACAACAACAACAACAACAACAACAATAGAGCAACATCAGCAAATACGACATGTACAAATATGATGGTAAAAGTAATAGCAAATTAAGATTAAGATTAAGATTAAAGTACCAATGATTGTCACACACACACTAGATGTGGTGAAATTTGTCCTCTGCATTTGACCCATCCCCTTGGGGAGCAGTGGGCAGCAGCGGCGCCGCGCCCGGGAATCATTTTGGTGATTTAACCCCCAACTCCAACCCTATGTTGCTGAGTGCCAAGCAGGGAGGTTATGGGTCCCATTTTTATAGTCTTTGGTATGACTCAGCTGGGATTTGAACTCCAACCTACCGATCTCAGGGCGGACACTCTAACCACTAGTAAGTAGTTAGCGAAAATAAAAAACAATACAGAAATGACAATGAGCATTATTACACTACAAATGGAGCAATACAAATACCAATAGAAATAGCGCTATTGATAATGAACAATACCAATACTTTACCTTGATTATCAACAATACAGTTGTTCAAATGCAACAATACATATACCTGATATATAATGATAACTTGAGATACGAAAGAATGCAGAGAAATGGAGGGGAAGAAAGAGAAGCAACCTACATTAACCTTGTAGATTGTTATAGTAACAATAGGTTAAGCTTTGTCAGTGTGCCATGTGTAACCCAGTTTACCCTAGGGCAACAACTTTAATATATGTTTGATGAAACGTGATTATGTGCATGACTGTATGTATGCATATGTACTTGTATATGTACAGAATGTGAATATGTGTTTGTACAGTGAGTGTATATGTACAGGATGTGTATATGTATGTTTGTACAGTGAATGTATATGTACACTATGTGTATGTGTATGTTTGTATATTTAGTATGCACTAATTAAAGGGGGAGAGCTTTAAGAGACATTTTATCTTTTATATTTTATAAGATATATTTTTTGTAAGAACCACAATTAATAAATATATTTCAGTAAATAACTTATTGTTCAAATCTGTATATAAATATGTACATAAAGTGTTGTAATTATATTGTAAAATGGATGGATGGATGGATGGATGGATGGACGTTTAAAACAAAACTGTTATTATTAATTCGTAAGTATACATTTTTTTAGCCTTTTTAGAGAAAATCATATCATTGTAGTAAATTATGCAAATTACTCGATGATGTCATGGTGACAACGCCCATAGCCACGCCCCCACCACCACAGGTATCTTGGCAGTTTATGGGAAGCACTCAGTGACGTGCGGTCATCATGGAAAGGAAAAAAAATGTAAAAAGAAAAAAAATGTATTAAATTGTTATATGTATTCAGTGATTATACTATAAAGTTATTTTCCATTTAACTTCACCAGTTTTAGATTATTTTTATTCAAAATTGCTGAATTTTCACATTTGCCGTTCAAATACTGAGAAGAGACTTGCGGTGATCAGCAGCCAGTTGAGGCACGTCACTGCGTTGAGCCTCAACATGGATTGCGGACTCGGCTAACTGCTGGCCTGCTGTGCAGTGAGACCGTATTGCTATATGAACTATATTATACATTTCCATAGTTTAGTTAGCTGAGGTATATAATGTACAGTGTATTTTGTCAACAACTGTATTTGTGTAAAGTATTTCTTGTGCTGAGCAATCATAAAACTGCTGCGAAGACGCACTGTGTGAGGCTCACAGTAACCCCGCCTCCTTGTGCCGGTTAAAGCACTCCCGCCGTAGAATGCACCCTTGACGGGAGCGCCACACCAAACAAAGCCCACACCCAAACCCTCCACGTGCAAGACCGAATCCACCCAAAAAAAGTCACTTAACAAGAAGCCAAAAAGTGCAAAAACAACAATGCTCGCGCCGGAGGAGCCGTGAACGACAGCAGGGACACTACATTAGGTACACCTGCAGACTGCAGCACGGATTTCATATTTCATTCATTCACAACTCCTCCAACACGAACACCACTTTCCCCGCACTTATAAGTAAAGGTAAGACCATAATAATGTTTTTTTTTTTCATTAAATGTGCTTTTTTGTGTGCTACAGTTTGTATGTGTAAAGTTAAAGTTAAGTTAAAGTACCAATGATTGTCACACACACACTAGGTGTGGTGAAAGTTGTCCTCTGCATTTGACCCATCCCTTGATCACCCTCTGGGAGGTGAGGGGAGCAGTGGGCAGCAGCGGCGCCGCGCCCGGGAATAATTTTTGGTGATTTAACCCGCAATTCCAACCCTTGATGCTGAGTGCCAAGCAGGGAAGAATGCTGGTATGAGCTTTTAAACATAACCCGTTAACTGCTGCCAATCAAATGGTGAATAAGATACTCTTTAGGGTTCATATGTTTGTAAATCTGACTGTGATGAAGTCAGTGCCTCACCAGTCATGAACCTCACCGCACGTCACTGGAAACACTGTAATGTATGACCCTGTAACTACTTGGTATTGGATCGATACCTAAATGTGTAGTATCAGCCAAAACTAATGTAAAGTATTACATTTTAACATGAGGGTAGATGAATAGGCAGCACTGTGATACAGGGGTTAGTGTGTGTGCCTCACAATTAGAAGGTCCTGGGTTTGATCCCCAGGTTCAGTGTCTTTCTGTGTGGAGTTTGCGTGTCCTCCCCGTGACTCTGTGGGTTCTCTCCCAGGTAATACAGCTTCCTCCCACCTCCAAAGACATGCCCCTGGGGATAGGATGATTGGCAACACTAAATTGTCTCTAGTGTGTGAATGTGAGTGTGAATGTTGTCTGTCTATCTGTGTTGGCCCTGTGATGAGGTGGTGACTTGTCCAGGGTTTTCCCCGCCTTCCGCCCGAATGCAGCTGGGATTGGCTTAAGCCACCCCCCGCGACCTCGAGAGAGACAAGCGGGAGAATATGGATAGATGGTGTAGATAAATATGTTAAAACAGAAAGTAACCAGATCCATCCCACCATCCATTTTTCTACCGCTTATCCCTCCTAATTTTGACAAAATAATAGAATGGGAAATGACACAATATGTTACTGCATACGTCAGCAGCCAAATTAGGAAGGAGCCTTTGTAACCCAATTGCTTACTTACTACTAAAAGAGAAATTGTCTTGTACGTTTACTAATTTAATGTCCAAATTGTTGTTTTTGTTGCAATAAGAAACACATGTTTAATGTCTCATAAGATAATCTGTTAAAATAAAGCCAATAATGACCATTTATTGTGGTACCCTTTATTTTAAAAAGAAACGGAAAGTATCGAAATACATTTTAGTACCGGTACCAAAATATTGATATCAGACAACCCTTGTTCCAACACATTTACCTCGTACGTTAACAGCATTTGTGAACTGTTGAGAACAATCTAGTGCTAATATTTGTTGGTAAATAAAGAGATGATGAGAAATAATCACACTTCAACATTTCTAACATGTAAATACTGCCTCTTTGCTAGGTCCACATTGCAAATGAAAATATGTTTTTAATTGTCTAACCCTGGATGGTTAAATAAATAGATAAATACATGTAAAGTAGGAAATACATATCTACCGTAAATTCCGGGCTATAAGTCGCCACTTTTTTCCTACGTTTTGCACACTGCTTCTTATAAAACAGTGTGGCTAATTTATGGATTTTTCTTTGCTGACTGCCATATTGCAAATAGTTTAAAAAAAACACAAAAAAACAAGCAAATACACTGAGGCGTGTTATTGTTGGTGCCATCTTTTGGACACGTTTGCTCAATGCAGGTGCTGCAGTGTTCTTCTGTTCAGAGATTAGAACCGGAAATACAATCATCACAACTTCAAATTTTATAAGGTAGTGATCGGACATTAGTGAAGTGAAGTGAAGTGAAGTGTGAAGTGAAGTGAATTACATTTATATAGCGCTTTTTCTCAAGTGACTCAAAGCGCTTTACATAGTGAAACCCAATATCTAAGTTACATTCAAACCAGTGTGGGTGGCACTGGGAGCAGGTGGGTAAAGTGTCTTGCCCAAGGACACAACGGCAGTGACTAGGATGGCGGAAGCGGGGATCGAACCTGCAACCCTCAAGTTGCTGGCACGGCCGCTCTACCAACCGAGCTATACCGCCCCATTACTTAAGTGTTATTTAGAGGGTCTTATTTTCGAAAACAACATTTTTCCTGACCCCAAAATAAATGACAGTGTTTGCTTTTCTCTCTAGATGCAACACCAAGTCATCTTCAGATCTCATAATTACGCTTAACGAACCCAAAGGCCCTCTTACTTCGCTGTTTTTCACCATTCGAACGGAGGCACTGCTTTGCTGTGATCACATCAAACCCAGCGAGCGCTCGCTGCTACAACAACAACCTGTATCGACAGTTCTCAGAGAATATCCATGTTTCACTTGGAGGGGAAACCAATAACTTAAAAGTGCTTTTAAGTTGTTTTTTTTATTAAAGTCTGCTCCTGCCTAGCGTATGAATTACTGAGGCTAGGCAGTGAGCATTGACCTGCTCCGTCCAGCAGCAGATGTCTTATGCCTAGCTTATCACTTGTGGTATGCAGGACCTTTGCAGCGGGTTGTACGCTTCGCTATTCCACCCACTCCTCAGCGCTCCCCACTGCTCAGCGTTGATATGAAACTGGCGGCGGTGGTGAAAGACGGGGTCAAAGACTCTGGAATGTGATGCAGGAAGATTAAAAATGGCCACCGGCATGTTCTAAAGAGACGAGCTGTCCGATGCTTGTTGCTGCAGCGATGGTGGCCCTCTAAAGCTGCTGATAAAGCTGGAATGTGAGAAGAGAAACCTCACTTGAAAATGTACGCAATAAGGATTAAAATAATGTGTGGCTGCAAACCATGGCCATGAGCAATAATGAGAAATACAAATTAGTCAGCTTGTGTATAAAAAAAACAAATTCAATTTTGATGACACATAGCTTGAGAACATCAGCCCAGAATGTACATTTAATTAGGGAAAGTGTTTGTTGGATGTTCACTTTTCTGGCACTGTCCATTTGCCCTTGAGCAAGGCACGAAAATGAATTTCGTACTTTCATATGTATCAACCGAATTCCATCAATTTTACAGGACCAAGTACAGATTCCCGTAAAATCAAACCGTACCATATTTGAATACCTTTGTTGCACGTAACGTCACCAGCCGGTTGCAGACGGTCAAGCACTTGACAGGAAGGGGGCAGGCGATCTTTGGAACCCTACCGGTCGATCGCGAAAATGTTAGAAACTGGAGAATGACCATAACACCCGCAAACAGGCATGCATTTTAACCCCTGAATACACCCGCACTCCTCTGCCTCTCTCTCTCTTCAGCCTCACATCCAGCCACTTTCCACACTGCGGCCACACCTCCCAAACACGGCCACTCGCGACACCCGCTTGTCTTGCAAACGCGCATTTCATGACGTGCTCATAAATCATTGAGCTGCAACAATGACTGAATGTCTGACTGTTGCAACAAATCGGATAGACTCTGTGAACAAGGTTTACATGTGGTGGCTGTCTGTTTAGGAAAGGCGTATGTTTAACTTAACTGTGGTACCTTTGTTGACAACATTGACGCAGGTGGATTGCCAGCAAAGTGTTCTCCTCTGCTTGCTGTCGATGTCGCACTCATGCTATCAGCGCCATCCACGAGTTCGTGTTTCTCTTTAAGATTATATTTTAAACTTGATGCGAGCTGATGATAAGAACGTTTGTCGCTGCAATACCAAGAAGTTACCTCAGTTCTATCTTAAGTTCTGTTTTGAAGCGAAATTGACCGCCTCTCATCGTGATTACAGACCGTGTAACACTGCACGCATCTTCCGGATTAAGTCTTAACCCTCGATATTTTTTTAAATTGTTTACACGCGTTAAGGTTGACAGCCCTAGTATAAACACTTTGTAGGACTCAACAAAAGACATGACTGGTACATTTAACTTAATGGCAAAGACTACTTCTTGACTACAACACCACACCTACGATAAACTGAAATAAATGCATACAAAAAAAGTCTGCAGGCTTTAGACATTTTCTATTCAGGCTCCAGTACACTGGAATGCCCTACCGGTAGCAGATAGAGATGCTACCTTAGTAAAAGCATTTAAGTCCCATCTTAAAACTAATTGGTTAACTCTAGCCTTTAAATCAGGGGTCCCCAAACTACGGCCCGCGGGCCGGATACGGCCCCCCAGTGTCCAAAATCCGGCCCGCGGGAAGTCTCAAATTAAAAAAAATTTTTAAAAATAATAATAAAAAAAATAAAAAAATGTTATTATTTTTTTTTACATTTGTGCTTACTAGTCCTTTTTCTACCGTCTCCTAGCCACTCAGGCAAATCATATTGTCTAAAAATGCATTTTACCATCGATAATGTGACATGCAGCAAGTGCGCTCTTTAAGTCAATTAGTGCACGAGGAATATATATGTATGAATACACATATACATACATATACATATATATATATATATATATATACATATATATATATATACATATATATATATATATACATATATATATATACATATACATATATATATATATATATATATATACTAAGGCTGAAACGACGCGTCGACGTAGTCGACGTCATCGGTTACGTAAATACGTCGACGCCGTTTTTGTGCGTCGACGCGTCGCATAATGACGTCACACTACCGTCATGGCGAAGCGCAAAGCAGACGATCAAAGAAGACGATGCGAGCGGTGCGAGCGAGGGGGGAAAAGCATGCCAAAAGTGTGGGAGTATTTCAATAAACGGCCTAATAATGTTGTTGTATGCACACTGTGTCGAGCGGAAATGGCCTATCATAGCAGCACAACGGCTATGAACGAACATTTGAAAAGAAAACCATCAACTAGTCAATCGTCCGCGCGAGCATACGTTGTCATCATTACACAAAAACATGAATG